>NC_056744.1:812283845-812528845 GCF_019279795.1 Protopterus annectens
CCCAAATTTTTTAAATTTTTCCTTAATTCTTTTAACCAAATGGTTGTAAGGTCCCATACTTCATAATCAAAATAGATTCTTTTTGTCTCAGTATATTTATTTGCCCATCTACATTATTATAATAAAGAGGAACATGCTCCAATATAGAAACTTTTATGTGATCAATATTGCCTTGATGTACACAGTTAAAGTGTTCAGCAATGGGACTATTCACTTTGTTATTTTTTACATCCCTAACATGTTCTTTAATTCTTTCTGCTAGCATTCTCTTTGTTTCCCCAACTCACTGTTGGTCTTTGTCGTTGCTTATATAGTATGTGGCATGTTTGCATACATGCCTTGCATATGATGTTGCATTACATATTGTACAGTACCACATGTAACTATGTGAAATATAGTTGTGTTTTATATGCAGTAGTAACTTACCAGGCAACTCCAGTCTCGGTGGTTGAGAGACATCCACATCCACAATACCAGCTAAAGCTTGTGGATGGAGGTCTGCAGGTGTCCCCAGGTTGGCCAGTAGCTCCTCGGTATGTGTGAGTGGGGGCTGGGTGAGTGGCCCCCCAATTGTTGCACCTTGTTCCCTGGCGATTGAAATAGCATGCTGTTTCACCCATCTTATCAGGTCAGTGCAGTGTCGGGGATTGTGACCGCCAACATCATTTACCCTCCTGCAGATTTCCTCCTACAGGGCATCCCACTGCTGTGCATCCTGTGGCACATGGCTGAAGAGCATTGTATAGTTGTCGAGGAGGTATGGGGTGAGGACCTCATCCTCCAAGTGGCTGTATGCCGGCAGTCTGCTACATGGCATACCTGGAAGACATAATGTTGGAGACAGGTCACAGTAACTCACAGAGAAGTACATCAGTATAGCTGAACATACATGTGTATCACATTTATTAAGATTACAAATACGTCTTTGCAAATCTACATGACACTAACATCACTGACATGTGTAAGTCACACACATTTGACACCTACTGGTGATGTGCTGTTATCGCCATATATGTATGTGTCATGTGATGACATTGCTCATACACCATGTGGATGTTGTCCTGACGTGGGCATGTCTGTTTGCCTGTAGTGGTGTCTTTACCTATCAGAACATGCCTGGATGAGTTCACATTAATGCAATTGACCTTAATGCTGTGTATATGTCACATATATAATCATACCTAGCCATTAGGGACATGACCTGTGAACCTGCAGACTTGCAAGCATGTATGTGTTTTGCCATATACATCTATATGGCACTGTACAGCTGTGTAGCATCCTGCCATGTATTGCCTGTGTTGCACATGTATAACACATGGGACAGTAGCTAGCCTGATGGTATTTGCAGGGTTGGATATCAACTATACCCTGTATGGTCATAGTGATCTAGTAGGTTATATGCCCTGGGCCATTTATGAGCCTAGGCAGACAGGTAACCTAGCTGTAGGAAATAGACAGGTAAGTTTCAGTGGCCAGTTCAAGCAGTGCCACAGAACTGATACACATGGTTACTGATATATTTGGCATGCGGTCATCACACCATGTCACAGAGATGGGCAATGTGCAGCTTCACTGGACAGGGATGCATAGTATGGCAAGAGTATGTTAAGTGTATGGGACAGAGATCTGTCAAGCATGTTGTGATCCTTGTACTAGAAAGGTGGATGTCCATGACGTATGTATTTATTTGGGATCAGGATGTGTTAAGGGTAGCATGTCCAGCACCTCTGGGTTGGACATGGCTTTATTCAGGGTAGGCTGCATGCTACATAGTCCAGCTAGGGATTGGGAAGTGCAGTGTAGGCCATCTACACATGGGCAATAACTCTTAAAGGAAATATGTGATCTATTATGGGTCACATGGGTGTTGAGTATGACTGAGCAGTTATCTCTATATTTCTGGATGGCACCCTGTCATGATTAGGGGTGCCACATATGACTACCTCACTTTTGTGGTGATGTAACTATCAAAGGGAAGTACTGTCCAGCTGCATCCCATACACACAGTTGCCATTATGTTGACCCCTGCCTAGCTGGTATTTAATGGGTACAGGGTTTGTAGCATAGGGGATGACAATGCAATACATAGCTGTCAGATTGTGGCCATACATCACACACCACACATCTGACACACTAAGGCCCTTCTGTATGTTGAACGCAGCACACATTGAGTGAACTATTGCTCCTAGTTCATAGTCATTTGCAAACATCAATGGGCTGATGTCTTCTGTGTTAGTCTGTGTGGCATAGATAACAAAGAGGGGGAGTACCAGGAATGACACCTGTATTACTGTGGCTGGCACTGGTTTGATGTGTGTGTATTAGTCAGGCACCTTCTGTAGTGTTGGTTCTGCCAGCAGTCCAGTTGCCAAACACTCCTGTAACATAGGAATATATACCTAGTTTACTGTGTAGCTGGAACACAGTATGGGTGATGGTGTCCTACGACCTGGCAAGGTCATGATATGCAGTGTGAATCAACCCTACTGTCATCTACATCTGTACCGAGTACATCAAATACATTGACCATGGTTCATGGCCATACAGACCAGACTTAGCAGGGTAGTTGTGCACTATGTCTCATTATCAATGGTGTCTCCCCCTTTGTGGGGTGTGATAACTTTTGCTGTGCACCATTCGGTGTGTACACAGCCTGATATGGAGCTATGATTGAACATGATGTGTATGTGGATCACTGAATGTTCTTACATTTGTGTAGGATGTTGACAGGTCCCATGAAAGCTGTATGTATGGCTTTAGAGAGTGCAGCTTGTACCTGCATAGTCGTTAGTACAGGGGCACTGTAGTGTACATGGATATATTACTAAGTGTACCTGTTGTGGGGGAAGGTGGGAGTGGGTTTAGGTTCTCTGCGACCCCATCTGGATGAACGGGTGCTATTTCTGTAGGTGCAGTACTTCCCATGCCATAGTGCCGTGCAGCATGGCAGGCCTTGTCGTTGCCATTACGATTAATGACACAGCTATAGAATGCTCTGTGCTTGGCCTCATAATATGTGGCTGATTAGTTTCACAGTAGCTTTGCATGGTTTTATATGGTGTATCTGCATCTTACTGAGGCTGGGATCACCTACACTCATGTGTTTTCAGTCTTGCAACAGTTACTACCATCTGTGGTACAGTTTAAAGCATGGCACCACCAGTATGCCTATTTGTTTGTGTTGGGTTGTATCCTGATTCTGTTTCAATGGCACAATCACTGCACATATGTGACTGCTTAAGGTTCATTTGTGTAGGATTCAGCATTTGCACATGCATTGTCCATCTGCATGGGTGCCATGACACTTACCACTCTGCTCTTAGTAAACATAACATTGGCATTGGAGACTTACTATGTGTAGCATACTGTTAACCCTGTTTTTGTGACTACTGTGATCCAGGTCAGTGGGGTTGATGGAATCCAACATGCATTGAGCGCAGGTGTTGTTACATGAGGAGTCTTCCCAGTTCATAATGGAATAGTTGAGAGTAGCCATTATTATGGTTCTGTCTCAGACCAAATCTTCCCCATTACAGCACATTATGACAGTTGGGAAGTCTGCGGCCTGGTGGGTGATCGGTCTCAAGGTGCATTTTGAATTCCACTTTGGCACAAAGGTTGTTACTCAGCATAATGCATTAGATGTTATGCAAGTGCAATTAGCATGGGTGTGTACATATCCTTCAGGAATATAGACACACCTGGGGCCCGTGTGTTCCAATAAAGGAGAATGGGCAAGAGGCGAGATATGTGTTATAACATGGTCATGCAGGTGTGCTCTCCAGAGAATTGAAACATGTCTCAACCACTGCACAGATATGTTCTCCATGCTAGGGATTGACATATGTGTGTCCGCATAGTTTCTGATATGTATCATTGTGTAGCGAGACCTGCAGTTTATTGCTTGGTTGTCTCTGTAACAGCAGTGGACCCTCACTTGAACCATGCATGATGAAGGTGCTATAGGGGAAGCATGAGCCCTAGGCAGTATCCAGATTCCCAGGGGTGACAGGTGCAGGCCCTGTCTGGCAAAGCATCATGGTCTGTCAACCATTTTATCCCAGGACAACAGATACTGGATACCCTTTGACATGTACCAATACACTAGACAATTGTGGAATACAATAATTTTGTCCCTGTACTGCAGTATCATTCTGGCCAATGGTAGAATGCTACCCAGGCCTTGGGACATACTTGCATGGGCTACAAGACCTGACAGTTCCTACATGTGTTTCCATGCAGTCCAGGCTACTGCACAACAACATGGAATATGCCAGAGCCATGTGTATAGTTCAGAAGGTGTTCTGAGTGTATGAGTATGTGGCTAATCATGGCAGACAGGCGGCTGACAGTATGTATGCCCTCGTATAGGTTGGTGTGTAACATAATGCTAGACTTTGCATTCACAAATGAGTACTGTTGGGCATGTTCCCAGTCACATGTTCAGAGGTGTGGCACAATTATGCAAACTATGTCATACAGTTTGTGTATTTCGGTGTCTGTCTCATCTTGCTTGGGGGGATCACTTGTTTGGCCAGATACTTAGACGCGTCTGTAAATGTGTGTGATTTCTGGTAGTGTGTGTGGGTGTACTTACTGTGTTCTGGTAAGGGTATGTGTTGGTTATGACTGTCCAGTCCAGTCATGGCTGTAGACTGGGCTGCCTTCCAGCTTACCCCTGTAGCTGCATCCCAAACAATGTGTTGGGTGTAGTGTTAGGTGTGTCTGGCAGTGTACATGGCATAGAGATTACATTCCCACTGGATGGCCACATACACAAAGCTGACATTAGTAAACACCAGTAGCTGACTGGTGGACATGCCTGTATAAGCAGTCAGTACTACAAGTAACAAGTACTGTATTTAGTTTATGTATTGCCTATGAAGATGTTTTAGACAGTGATGCTCACATGTAAATATTTGTGTTATGGATGTGACAACACTGGCTATCATGGAAACATTGTAGCTGCCTTTAGCAGCAATCCTCCTCTGAGGAGCACATCACATCCTGTTAGTTGATTACAGATGATGCAAGTGTCTACAGGTGTGTTTCCTTCTCTGGGTATATACTCACATATCCACCAGGACCATGAGCTCTGCTGGGCACAGATACCCACTCTCCAAACAGAGTCATGTATCAATAGACTCTGATGCCACTATCAACATGATCAGGATATAATCAAATAGTGTGAGCCATCATCAATGATGCAGCTATTACACATGGGTAGCTGTCTCCTACATCTTACACTCCTACTGCAGATGTTACACTGGAGTTAAAGATGATATGCAACCGGTTTCATTACCAGTGCTGTGCACTACCTTACATACAGTATGTGCAGGTGGCTGTTAGGATGGCAATGAGAGACTGGGCTACACAAACCAGTTCAACCAGTGTGTGTCTGTACTCTCAATATCCACTCTATGTAGGTGTGCACATAGCCATTTGGCCCAGCCCTGTAACAAGGGTCACTACACATTTGTATAACATGTACACATGCACAGTTGTTATTGCTTGCAAATGATAGTAAAGAGGTGGATATTACATGTGTTATGTGCATGGATAGTTATCTGGCTCTTCCCATTATCTTTGCTATCATTCTGCTAACCTGTCAGATGAATACTAATGCTATGTATCCTGTCACTGAATATTGTAATTGCCAATAGACATAACTACTGTTTGCATAACATAACAAAACTGCTATGTAGAATAGAATACAGATCTGCCTAGAATACTGTACATTGCACAGTTATAGGCACAATATCCCACAATGCACATCATATTTGCACGGTAAGCCCACCTTTAACATGTTCGTCTTACTTATACACCCATACATATGTCGACTGTTACAATATATCAGCATATACTATCCCCTGTTATAGCACATACTTGTTGGACCATTCCTGACACTGACAGTGGCTGGAAGCGAATTGGTGGGTTCCAAGATCATATCATCCCTTGTGGTATATGCAGAGTGTGCCGTGTGACCTACAGCAGTACACACATAGAATACTACAAGCATTACTACTGCTCAACAATATATCGCTACAATATAGCTATTTCCACCATATGCATATTGATTACACTGTAATTCTTACAGTACAGGTACTACGTACACAGACGTATAACTATACACAATTGTATTTCCTAACTAACCTATAAAGTGAAGTACATACATATTTTTCATGTATATTAATACTGATGTAAAAACATGCAAATAGTCACCATAGTAAACCAATTCTTGCAATACAAATAAAGTGCATTGCTTGAAAAACTGCTTACAAACAGTTGCTACATAAATCGACCACTGAAAAATAAGTTGTATGAAATCCATAACATGCTGTGTGTGTTTTGTAGGAATGTAACTTTTGTTAATAATTTCTTATGAGTGGCTTAGTGGGAATCATCTCGTTGAGACCTGGAAAACAAGCAGCATTTAATTTAAGTTGCCATTTGATTTCCTTCTCACCCACGATTTTCTTTATATCCCCTCCTTTGGGGAAATCGTAGTTATTTTAATGATTGAGATTTGGCTAGATTGTATGTTTTTATTAACATATGGTAATACATAGGATTTTTATTGTATTTTTATGTAGTTTTATTGTTGATTTTTTGGTTGAATGCTGTGCAGTACTGTTGAACCTTGATCCAACAGTACAATTCCTATTTTAGATAACTTTAGTACTGTTGCTTTAAAAGGGAAGGGAGTTTCATTATTAATTATCTAGTTTTGGCGTTTTTTTTTTATTATTTAAACAGGTGTAGCAGTTCTTTAAAATTGTTCTGATGAAGTGTATTTTTATACATGAAAGCGCTCAACAACTACAAATATTTTGACTGGAGGTTTATTTTCCTGAATAAACTGTTTTTGGCATCAATCTACTGTGTGGATCGTGGTCTACATCTGTGGGATTGTTTGTGTTTGGTACGATATATATATATATATAAATATATATATATATATATATATATATATATATATATATATATATATATATATATATATATATATATAAATGTGTGTGTGTGTGTGTGTGTGTGTGTGTGTGTATATATCTGTATATAGATATATACATTATTGCATACATTTATCTGTACCTCCATAGATTTGTAGATGTTATTAACCTATCTATATATCTATATATATATGTAGACCTATATATATATTGACATGTCTCTATGTATCTCTCTCTCTCTCTCTCTCTCTCTATATATATATATATATATATATATATATCTGTATATCTATATAAGAGCATACACCTTTAATTGGGTACATGGAGGGTTGTCCTATTTCAACACATTCCTCCCTTTTGTGTTTTAACCTGTCTGCATACACAACTGAGATAAGTACATGCCAGGGAGCTTAGTGTTAGGTTACTCTGAGGATGGAGTACATGGTTGCAGGTACTACTCCTGGAAGGTGTTATTATTTTACCACTCAGAGTAGGCACTGGTAGGGGAAGTCTGAATAACGCACATTTACGTGGTTGTGAGCAGATTTGCCCGTGGTCTGTGTGACGTTAAGCAAAGGTTAAATGTGTGAAGCTCTTCTCCATTTACCATGTTTCTGGGCCACTTACCATCGCGCAAACACGTGGAAACCCACTTACAACTGCTTAAGAGTGCTTTAATCCACCTGCATCCAAAAGCCCTTATTCTGGCCCTCAAAATAATGTAACAGCCCTTGCAGGTATTGCACCCGGGACCATGAACACCACAGTCACTGACTTTACCACTAAGGCATCTGAGATATGTACAAATGTTATGGTGTTTAGAATATACATTGTACTAGAGACATTCCTCACTACTGAAAACAAATGTGACAGTCATTTGGTGTACATATATCTGATACATGTTAATGTTCATATGTTTGTGAAATTAGATGTTGCAATATGACATGACAGGGTGTATTATGAATGAGAAAGGTTCTTGCTTTGTGTCCTTTTTATATTGTCCCCATACTCCATGTATACCCCTCCAGTTCACTTATTGGACATCTGACCCAGGCCCTCCTTGATGCATGATTGCATTACCCATTATTCCTCCACCACCCCAATCTTCACATACACAACAACCACCACATCTATGGTCAATTAGGTTAATATTAATTGTTATAATGCCAGAGCTGCATGTGTTTTGTGTACACTCCAATTCCTTTGGAGTGCTTCTGTGTCACGAAGTGTGTTCATAGATGTTTATATATATGGCTATTGATGTAACTGTATAATATATATATATATATATATATATATATATATATATATATATATATATATATATATATATATACACATATATATATATATATATATATATATATATATATATATATATATATATATATACATATATATATATATATATATATATATATAAGTAATACATATGTAGATTGGAATGCGTTGGTTCACAAACTAGAGTACATTACAATGTACTGTACATATGTACACAAAGTGACTGTCCGATTTGTGATCATTACAGTGAAATGCATATGGTATAAGGTGTAGTCTTAAGACCATGAAACATGTATACACCTCAGATGGTTTAATAGTAAATCCCATGACTATAGTGTGCATGGTCCAGGGTTCGACACCTGCGATGCTTTACAAATGTTTTTTTACTGCAGAATAATGCTCATTTAAGCAGTTGTAAGCTTGTAGTGTTTGTGTGACATTGTAGCAGCGGTTAAACACAGTTAAACAAACTTTGTAATGTATAACCTGTGTGCCTAAACAAGGCCACATCCTCTAACTACTCCAGATACATACATATCAGTGACGTATCAGTGATGTAACATCTCACTATGTGCTGACATAACATTACATTTTCTGTTGACTGTACTCTCCAGCACACATGGGTTTATATGGGTGTTTTGAATGTTTATTGTACAGACGATTACTACCTATATATGCAAGCTGTGGTTAAGGTATACTTTTGCACATTATGAACATCCCTGCATTTATCGGGATTGTAACCTTGAATGCACAGATACTATGTGGATGCTGTAACCATTACACTGTTGACATTAACGTTGCTTCTGCCTATTTCCTATTGAGATGATTTCTATGTGTAAGCTAGGCTAAGCAAAGGGCGGAGGCCCCCAAACCCACTGAGCTTCACGTACACTTGAAATAACAACATATAACAAATGTACTGTGAGACAGTACATTACCTTCCTAACTACATTAGGCATAGCCCCTCAATGACACACTTTGAGGGAAACCGTGTTGTCTGAATGGGTAACAGACTATACACCCCTGGGATCATGTGTCCCAGAACCATACAGACAGGGGGTGGGGGAGCCTGTCCAGCTTGATAGCTGCAAGACCTGTTGGGGGAATGGAATTGTGTTGAATTGCCACATTACCATGCCCTCTTTAGATCACTAAGTGCACCTATCACCCTCCACTTCCCCAGTCTTCAACAGCTTCCAGCAACTCTGCCTGGAATTGCTTCATTGGCTATGCTTGACAGAGGCTCAGTTAATTCATCAGTGGTGCGGGGAAAGCCAGCACACTGTAACCATGCTTCTAATTGCCCTTGGGCAGCTAGGTAGTAAGCCATCTGTGAACCTAACGTGCAGGCCATCACAGCCATAATATATGAATAAACAGACCTTCAGATCACAATATACAGTGAGAAATCACCATGTAGTCAGGAAACAGTTGAATACAGTGAGAACATACAGAACACTGATACTTAGTCACTCCAAAAGCCTATCTTGGAAGCTAGAAGACTTGTATAAGTTTAAGGCTGTCTACTGTTTACCAGTAGGGTACCTACAAGGGAGATGAAAAACAAGCACAGATGGGGAACATGCATGCAATGATACCATACCAGCCTATGTGTCAGCCTTAGGCTTTGGAATACTGGCCAAGGCTATTGGTGCCCTCATGGTGCCTTATTTAGGACAGTCTTGAAGGTGAATACCATCTCTGTAAACAGCACAATAGCATATTCAATGAGGATTATGCTACTCAACACCAGGGGTTGTGATCACAACATGCATGCACTGACAGCACTCCTCAGGATGGACAACATCAACATCTGTGCATTAATTGAAATCTGTCTGAAGGCTACTGAGTGCACACCGGCACTACCAGATTACAACCCATACCACACATTTCAGCCACAGAACATAGACTGATGGACATGGAGGGGCTGTATCCATATTCATCAGGGATACATTACACCTACAGGTTAGTGGGACAGCATGATACCTCTGTGATCATCCATGTTCAGCTAACATCAGCCACAACTGCATTGTGAAATGTGGCCTGCTACAGATCACCCTCCATGACCCAGGACCTCCACTCCACCTACTTGGAGACAGTGGAGAACATGACAGTCCTAATGCACACCCTGGCATTGGTCGATGTCAACTACCATACCATTAACTGGAAAACATACTCCTGTACTCACTTCCAGGCCCAGCGCTTCCTGGAATGTATCATCTCATATGCCCTGTATCAGGTGGTAACCTCCCTAATGTGGGGTGGAAACTACTAGATGTGGTCATCACCAACATGGGCAACAAGTGCACCACAGTGAAGGCTAACCAGTCAATGGTTAGACCTGACCATGAACTATTCACTGTTTCCACACCCTAGCATCTCCGCCACCCATGGATACCACAGTGTATACCTTTCCTACAGCTAAATTTACACTACTAGTGACAGGGGTGGGGGTTTCACAGCCCCCACACTAAGGGAGAACACTGGTCAAGATACAGACAGATTTACAAATGCAGTCTATAAGCACCTACATAGATGTATTGGTCATGCCATCACTGGTAAACCAAGACTCACTCCTCCTAGACAAGTACACTGGTCTGGTGGACCTCTGCAATAAACAGGCTATACTACGGAAGTAGGACAGTGTTCCAGACACACAGCAAATCCCATGAAGGGCAGACATCCATGGCCACTATTAGTATGATATGTACGTCCCTCATGACATCATCCAAGGCTAACATTAGCAGGAGAATACACAAGGATTTGAAAGATAACCACAAAGCCTTCTTTGGCTATGTCAAGGATCTATGTGGTGACACAAGATTTGCACTATGCTGGTGAAATATAGCACAAAATATGCTGACCCTACTGATATTGCCAACATCCTTGCAGATGCATTTGTTGCTTGCTTCATCTCCTAAAGAGCCCACAACACTACCCAAAAGGTACAGTATCCCAACCATCAGATACACACAAGTGGAAATGGCCATCTCTAACTGCAGAACACAGCGTCAGTGGTGGCAGATGTTGGCGCAGACTGCATCTTGCAAACTGTACAAGACAACCTGTCCCCCACCTAATTAAGCATTCCTACCTCAGCCTCTCCACAGGCTACATGCCCATACAATGGCGTGTGGCAACGGTTATTCCACTCCGTCAAGGTGGAATCACAACTGACCATGGTAACTATCACCCCATAAGCCTGACTAGCCTGGTCTGTAATGGTATGGTTCGCATCCACATGGCACTCATTAACAATAATGTTGGTAACCTCCAAACAAGTGAGCCAACCCAGGTCAGCTTGGCTGAGTGCAGTTCATGCCTACTGAACCTGTTTGACATCTTACATACACTCACCAAGACATTAGATGACAGGGGAGATGGTTCACACATACTACCTGGAACTCACCAAGACTTTTAACACCATGCCCCACTCAGGTATTATTGATAAACACACCAGCCTGTACATTCACCTATACATCACAGGTTGGGTTGCCAACGGGCTTACACACAGAACTCACATGGTACGACAAGCAGTCTCCAGATCCAACTCTTGAACATTCATGACTGGTGTCCCGCAGGACTCAGTCTTGGGAGCACTACTGTTTGGCATATATTTGGCAAACACGTGGAAACCCACTTACAACTGCTTAAGAGTGCTTTAATCAACCTGCATCCAAAAGCCCTTATTCTGGCCCTCAGAATAATGTAACAGTCCTTGCAGGTCTTGCACCCGGGACCATGAACACCACAGTCACTGACTTTACCACTAAGGCATCTGAGATATGTACAAATGTTATGGTGTTTAAAATATACATTGTACTAGAGACATTCCTCACTACTGAAAACAAATGTGACAGTCATTTGGTGTACATATGTCTGATACATGTTAATGTTCATATGTTTGTGAAATTAGATGTTGCAATATGACATGACAGGGTGTATTACGAATGAGAAAGGTTCTTGCTTTGTGTCCTTTTTATATTGTCCCCATACTCCATGTATGCCCCTCCAGTTCACTTATTGGACATCTGACCCAGGCCCTCCTTGATGCATGATTGCATTACCCATCATTCCTCCACCACCCCAATCTTCACATACACAACAACCACAATGTCTATGGTGAATTAGGTTAATATTAATTGTTATAATGCCAGAGCTGCATGTGTTTTGTGTACACTCCAATTCCTTTGGAGTGCTTCTGTGTCACGAAGTGTGTTCATAGTTGTTTATATATATGGCTATTGATGTAACTGTATAATATATATGTATATATATATATATATATATATATATATATATATATATATATATATATATATATCTATGTGCAGACATCACTGACGTATCTATATATATATATATATATATATATATATATTTTTTTTTTTTTTCATATTAGTTTGTAACAGTAATACATATGTAGATTGGAATGTGTTGGTTCACAAACTAGAGTACATTACAATGTACTGTACATATGTACACAAAGTGACTGTCCCAATTGTGATCATTACAGTGAAATGCATATGGTATAAGGTGTAGTCTCAAGACCATGAAACATGTATACACCTCGGATGGTTTAGTAGTACGTCCCATGACTATAGTGTGCATGGTCCATGGTTCTATACCTGCGATGCTTTACAAATGTTTTTTACTGCAGAATAATGCTCATTTAAGCAGTTGTAAGCATGTAGTGTTTGTGTGACATTGTAGCAGCGTGTTAAACACAGTTAAACAAACTTTGTAATGTATAACCTGTGTGCGTAAACATGGCCACATCCTCTAACTACTCCGGACACATACATATCAGTGATGTAACATCTCACTATGTGCTGACATAACATTACATTTTCTATTGACTGTACTCTCCAGCACACATGGGTTTATATGGGTGTTTCAAATGTTTATTGTACAGACGATTATTACCTATATATGCAAGCTGTGGTTAAGGTATACTTTTGCACATTATGAACATCCCTGCATTTATCGGGATTGTAACCTCGAATGCACAGATACTATGCGGATGCTGTAACCATTACACTGTTGACATTAACGTTGCTTCCGCCTATTTCCTATTGAGATGATTTCTATGTGTAAGCTAGGCTAAGCAAAGGATGGAGGCCCCCATACTCACTGAGCTTCATGTACACTTGAAATAACAACATATAACAAATGTACTGTGAGACAGTACATTACATTCCTAACTACATTAGGCATAGCCCCTCAATGACACACTTTGAGGGAAACAATGTTGTGTGAATGGGTAACAGACTATACACCCCTGGGATCATGTGTCCCAGAACCATACAGCCAGGGGATGGGGGAGCCTGTCCAGCTTGATAGCTGCAAGACCTGTTGGGGGAATGGAATGGTGTTGAATTGTCACATTAACATGCCCTCTTTAGATCACTAAGTGTACCTTTCACCCACCACTTCCCCAGTCTTCAACAGCTTCCAGCAACTCTGCCTGGAATTGCTTCATTGGCTATGCTTGACAGAGGCTCAGTTAATTCATCAATGGTGGGGGGAAAGCCAGCACACTGTAAGCATGCTTCTAATTGCCCTTGGGCAGCTAGGTAGTAGGCTATCTGTGAACCTAACGTGCAGGCCATCACAGCCATAATATATGAATAAACAGACCTTCAGATCACAATATACAGTGAGAAATCACCATGTAGTCAGGAAACAGTTGAGTACAGTGAGAACATACAGAACACTGATACTTAGTAACTCCAAAAGCCTATCTTGGAAGCTAGAAGACTTGTATAAGTTTAAGGCTGTCTATTGTTTACCAATAGGGTACCTACAGGGGAGATGAAAAACAAGCACAGATGGGGAACATGCATGCAATGATACCATACCAGCCTATGTGTCAGCCTTAGGCTTTGGAATACTGGCCAAGGCTATTGGTGCCCTCATGGTGCCTTATTTAGGACAGTCTTGAAGGTGAATACCAGCTCTGTAAACATCACAATAGCATATTCAATGAGGATTATGCTACTCAACACCAGGGGTTGTGATCACAACATGCATGCGCTCACAGCACTCGTCAGGATGGACAACATCAACATCTGTGCATTAACTGAAATCTGTCTTAAGGCTACTGAGAGCACACCAGCACTACCAGATTACAACCCATATCACACATTTCAGCCACAGAACATAGACTGATGGACATGGAGGGGCTGTATCCATATTCATCAGGGATACCTACACCTACTGGTTAGTGGGACAGCATGATACCTCTGTGATCATCCATGTTCAGCTAACATCAGCCACAACTGCAATGTGAAATGTGGCCTGCTACAGATCACCCTCCATGACCCAGGACCTCCACTCCACCTACCAAGAGACAGTGGAGAACATGACAGTCCTAACGCACACCCTGGCATTGGTCGATGTCAACGACCATACCATTAACTGGAAAACGTACTCCAGTTCTCACTTCCAGGCCCAGCGCTTCCTGGAATGCATCATCTCATATGCCCTGTATCAGGTGGTAACCTCCCTAATGTGGGGTGGAAACTACTAGATGTGGTCATCACCAACATGGGCAACAAGTGCACCACAGTGGAGGCTAACCAGTCACTGGTTAGATCTGACCATGAACTATTCACTGTTTCCACACCCTAGCATCTCCCCCACTCATGGATACCACAGTGTATACCTTTCCTACAGCTAAATTTACACTACTAGTGACAGAGGTGGGGGTTTCACAGCCCCCACGCTAAGGGGAAACACTGGTCAAGATACAGACAGATTTGCAAATGCAGTCTATAAGCACCTACATGGATGTATGGATCATGCCATCACTGGTAAACCAAGACACTCTCCTCCTAGACAAGTACACCGGTCTGGTGGACCTCTGCAATAAACAGGCTATACTACAGAAGTAGGACCATGTTCCTGACACACAGCAAATGCCATGAAGGACAGACATCCATGGCCACTATTAGTATGATATGTAGGTCCCTCATGACATCATCCAAGGCTAACATTAGCAGGAGAATACGCAAGGATTCAAAAGATAACCACAAAGCCTTCTTTGGCTATGTCAAGAATCTATGTGGTGACACAAGATTTGCACTATGCTGGTGAAATATAGCACAAAATATGCTGACCCTACTGATATTGCCAACATCCTTGCAGATGCATTTGTTGCTTGCTTCATCTCTTAAATAGCCCACGACACTACCCAAAAGGTACAGTATCCCAACCGTCAGAGACACACAAGTGGAAATGGTCATCTCTAACAGCAGAACACAGCGTCAGTGGTGGCAGATGTTGATACAGACTGCATCTTGCAAACTGTACAGGACAACCTGCCCCCCCACCTAATTAAGCATTCCTACCTCAGCCTCTCCACAGGCTACATGCCCATACAATGGCGTGTGGCAACGGTTATTCCACTCCGTCAAGGTGGAATCACAACTGACCATGGTAACTACCACCCCATAAGCCTGACTAGCCTGGTCTGTAATGGTATGGTTCGCATCCTTATGGCACTTATTAAAAATAACATTGTTAACCTCCAAACAAGTGACCCAACCCAGGTCAACTTGGCTGAGTGCAGTTCATGCCTACTGAACCTATTTGACGTCTTACATACACTCACCAAGATGTTAGATGACAGGGGAGGTGGTTCACACATACTACCTGTACCTCACCAAGACTTTTAAAACCATGCCCCACTCAGGTATTATCGATAAACACACCAGCCTGTACATTCACCTATACATCACAGGTTGGGTTGGCAACGGGCTTACACACAGAACCCACATGGTACGACAAGCAGTCTCCAGGTCCAACTCTTGAACAATCATGACTGGTGTCCCGCAGGACTCAGTCCTGGGAGCCCTACTGTTTGGCGTATACATCTCAGAGGTACAGGCAAACACAGGTGGACTACGGCAGACCATGTTTGGCAATAACTGCGAACTGGGAGCCATGACTGATAGTCCAGCTGTCATGGACATCCCTCAAGGGGTCTCACAGAGAATGTCACAGGTTGCCAATGACACGGCCAACAGCCAAGTGCCACTAACTGCATGGTCATTCCATTGTGGAATTGGCACCCACATATTACCACATAAGTGGCAGCCACATTAATACAGATGAGGTAATGGGGTATCTGGGAACTAAGGTAAATAGTGATTGCCCCTTTGACAATATTATCTCCACAGTAGTTAGGACATCCTTCTATATAGGCCATCTGATTACTAAAGGATTCCCATCTAGACATACTGGGGTTATAGTGCTCCTTTACTCATCACTCATTAGTCCCATCATAGGGTATAATAACCGATGTGGGATGTATCTCAGAAGACACTTCCAACAGCTGGGAGGTCCACGAATGTACCTCACCAAGGGGAATACTGGACTTCAACATATGGTCTATACAGCCAGACTGAATAAACTCCTGCTTTACTCAGTGGCATCTCATTTACCTAGAGATGATCTCTGCTGGCCAACACAGCCCTGTCGAACTCAGGCTTGATGAATATGTTCTACCTATGGGAATTCATGTCACAGTGAGCCACACACTGTAGTGAGCTGAACCTTGCCAAAACAATAACTGGAAGATGCTGGAGGGACAGCTTCCCGTCACAGACACTCCCCATACCTTGGAACAACATCCCTAATTA
Organism: Protopterus annectens; assembly: GCF_019279795.1. Classification (NCBI taxonomy): domain Eukaryota; kingdom Metazoa; phylum Chordata; order Ceratodontiformes; family Protopteridae; genus Protopterus; species Protopterus annectens. The sequence continues at coordinate 812,300,725 of NC_056744.1, forward strand.
CATTATACAGAGCCCCTCACTAACACTCTGCAAGAGAATCCTTGAAGGGTAGATGGGGAACAGTAGATGCACCCCAGGGATCCCACCATTGGCTCTGCTCCACAGAGGGACAGTTAATAAATCAATGGGATTGCAAAAGCTGACACATTTTGGCTGGCCTTATGAATGGCCTCTGGCAGTTGGCCAAGTACCTACCTATGAATCTATACATACAGTATCTGGATACGCTGATAGCTTAATTTACTGTTCAGGTGTTGACTTACCTTGTGCCAATGGCTGTTGTGTGTGTAATAGTTGAGGACTGCCTATGTTGGATGCACACAGTAGACTGCCTATACATGACAATTTACAGGTAGTCTTGTGTGTGTGCCATCCATTTTTACTGTGTGTGCAGGTGGAGAAAGGTGTCAGTTTCTAGGTGCCTACACTGTCATTGTGTGTGCTATATGTTGCCTCTTTGTCAAGGCATGGGCATACTGCGTAAGCCTCCATCTGCCTACTGGGGCTGAATCAGGGTGTTTGTGTTCTGAGTACCTCTGTGCCTGTGGGGTCCTTGGCAATGGTGGTGGGCTGTGAGGGGCTTCACCATGCTGCCCCTGCTGCAGCTGTTTCCACAGGACCATATTGTGTAGCATGGCATCCACTATGAAGATGTGGGCACATGTGCCAGGTGAGTATGGCAAGGCTCCACCAGATATGTCCAAGCAACAAAACCGTGATTTCAGCATCCCAAAACATGCTCTATGGTGATTCTGGTTTGTGCATGTGCCTCATTATGGCATTTCTGCATGGCTGAGTGTGCATTTTTGATGGGAGTCATCATCCACGGTTCCAGTGCATAGCCAGCATCCCCTACCAGGTAGCCATTTGGGATGTCCCCCCTGTCAAATAACCGATACAGCTGTGAGGCATGCCAGATGTGGGAGTCCTGATAACTTCCAGGGCTGCCAGCACAAACATCCATGATAATGCCCTGGGCATTGCACACAACCTGGCAGTTGATGGAGGGGTATCCCTTGCAGTTTATGTAGTGTCTACCCTGCTCACCAGGTAGTGACTTGATGTGTATGTGTGTGCAGTCTATTGCACCCAGTACCTCCGGGTATTCTGCCACATGGTGGAAGAGACACATATTGCTGGCCAACTCCTCCTGCATTTGGGGGAAGTATATGTACTCATTGGCATGTGGTAATATGGCATCTAGGAACTGGTGTAGTACTCTGGATGCTGATGCTTGTGAGATTCCCATGATATCCCCAGTTGGTCTTTGAAAGGTACCTGTAGTTAATATTCTCAGGCTTACAAATACCTTTGTATCCACTGGGATGGGTTCTGGCTCTGAGGAGTGGCTGGCACAGCTCCAGAAGTTGCTGCAGGATGTCCCTGTCCACCCTGTAATGCTCTGCTATCTCCAGATCATGTAGCCCCTGGTAGGTTACCCTGGATCTGAACACTCTCCTCCTCCTCTGGTGCCTGAGGTGGTCATGTGCATCATCCTCCACACCACCTTCAGTCTGCAACACATGCTGGTGGATCAAAGCTATGGCAGCCCCTAACATGTACATAATAAAAGTTCCCCGTCTGTATACACCACTAGTGCAGAGTGTATGGGAATACACAAATGTGTGTGAGGTGCTTTCACACTTTATAGCATTGTGCTATGGATGCTACTGATGTAATTGGGTGTGCATAAACTATTCCAGCTGCTGTGTGTCTTAATTATGGGTTTTGCAATGAGTACTGCAAGTGTGAGGCCTTTACTGTGGAGATCTACTTGCCTGCCTTGATTAATCTATTGCCCTTTAATTCACTTTTAGACCTGGATCCCCTCCCACTATCAGGCATGCATCCACCTGCCATCTTTCTTGTTTTGTACTTTCCCTACCCAGTCATGGCAAAATGTGCCTTGTAGCAGATATACTGCATATCGGCTTTGTTCTGCTTTGACACTTTGCTGTTTTCTTTGCAGTACAGCCCCTCTCCTTCCTTGTTCTGCAGGTAGCTGCTTGCAGCCTTGTTAGCTGTTGTCAATGGCCGAGTGTAGGTTCCTAGGTGTGAATTAGTCATTTGTACTCCAATTTCACTGCTGCAGCATTTCCTTATTTCTTTCCTATATCCTTCCTGTTTCTGCTGCAGTGCACCCCGCGCATACCCGTTTACCGGGTTTAAGAGCATTTTCATCACCGTTTACATGCATGCTCAGTTACCTTGTGTACTCTCAGCTAAGCATAGCTATGGGAAATTCGACACACCCCTATCCTGCAGCTTTGCCTAGCTAAGGGCAGACTGGTTTAGTAATGCTCCAATGTGCTTACAGCAATGGTGACACACCCCTCTCTTGATGTCATCTTTATCTCAAGGGCACACCTCGGTGTTATAATGCTACGCTGTGAGGTGCATCCTTACACCAGCGGGTAATCTACGATTCACTATTACTCCTCTCATTTGCATGGCATTGCCTACTAATTCCTAGCTAATGCGCATAACACTGTCACTGCCCCTTAGCAACCCTTGCTCCATGAGTATGGTGTAGCATGCCTGCCATTGACTATTATGGCGAAATTGTGATATGTGTTTCATTGTGGTTTTATTCTATATTATTATATATTCCTTGCAATCTCCTTTGCGCACCGCTGTCCTGCACTTCCACATTGTCATAGTGTGACTATATATATTAAATGTTAATTTTATATTTTGTACATTTTTTTATGCTAATGGCTACATATTTAGCCATTGGCCTATATTAACAATATAATACATGTGTTTGGTTGGCTGTCATGGCTCCGATTTTATGTTTGCAAAAATGTAAACCGTTTTCTATGGTTTACATTTCTGCATGCTTACACTATGCCTGCACCACTTCCTGAATTGCTACATACCTTCATTTGCATGCTACACTGCTGCACATGGGGTAATTAGCATACAAGGCTCGGGAGTTGTGCGGGCGTAGCGTACGCAGGTAGTGCACGTGGAAACAGCTCGTACCTTGATCGCTCGATGGCCATCTTTGGTGTTAGAACGCTGACGCTGTGCCTGGCGCAAGCTTCATGAATCCCGGGGAGGCAGTTTGCATAAAGAAAAATTTTGAAGAGTTTAGCTGGACCTGTCTCTACCAGCAGCAGAGCACTTCCAGTGAATTTCTACCTACTTCTAATTTAGAAGTCCAAAAACTAACTTCATAATTTCACAGGCAAAGTGGATTTCAGTCTGAACTCTGTCTAGAAATTCAGTATATCTGCACAAGCCCAAATTAATATGGTATCTCTCTTAACAGTTGCTTTTACTTGAAAGGGTCCAGGACACTCTTTCTTATATGAATTTTGAAGTGGATGACACTTTTTCTGTTTCCATATTCTTTTAGTTCTAATGGAGATAAGTCCAACATACCAGAATCCAAACAGAATAATGCATCTTGACAATTCAAACATTGTACATTTGAGGAGAATATCTACCTTCAGTTTCAAAGTTTTTCTGCCATTTCACTGAAAGTTACTTTATGCTCAGTAAAGTTGCATGTTTTCATTATATATATTTTGTACATTTTACCTTCTACAAGATTTTTACAAAGTTTGAGAAAAACATACACAGCCTATTCACCGGATTATGTGTGTGTCCTAGCTTATTTTGTGTCATTTAATTCAAGGGTGATCTGGCACCAATCGAGAAAATGGAATTACAAATAAAATCCATGTGTAAGATGGTACTTTTTATGATTAGCTCATTTGTAAAACTCTCTGAGTAAACTTTCTAGCCCAGGCAAATATATAATTGAATAATTTCATGGATAAATACTAGGCTATCAGTCTTGCAGATTATTACAAGCCTAGCCAATAACCAGAAGTCAGACTCAAACTGCACACCTGTGAGGTTAAGACCTTAGCCATTAAGCCAGTCTCCCTTCCCCATAACTGAGCTAATTACCTCAGTTGGCCTTTTTAAGCCTGGCCATACTTCCCAAGGTGAGAATCAAATCCTGTAACATATGTCTGTGAGATAAATTTCTTAACCATTATGCCAAACTCCATCTGCCTACCTACCCTAATTTACAAAGAGGTTTTCACCCTCATGATTAAACCACACCAACTGTGGATAAATATTCGATATACCACACACAGTCATTGGTTATTGCTATGATACCAGCTGCAGACAAGTTCAAATATCTCATGCAAGTGGTGTATCAGACAGATATGTATGATAGGTCTGTTGTTCCCTTGGCCACCCCTTTAGTTTGGAGGATACTATGCCCATTATTTTGCTGTGCCTCTGTCAAGCAGTGACACTGAGATAATCCCTGGGGTATATCTGCGATCTCCCATCCATTGGTCAAGATTTCTCTTGAACAAAGCCAGCGAGGTGCTCTGCCTCACATGGACCGGGATTTTGTTCCACAGCATAGGGAGTCTCTGGGTGATGAATCTGTCCCTCCAGCACATCCTATTAATAACCGTGTCAAGGTTTAAATCTCCCGCCCTTGTAGTTCTGAGGGATCTAGATTTTTTGAGGTGAAGCATGTTCATCAATTCTGGGTTGGACATGGCCTTGTATGTCAGGCACAGGTCACCTCTGAGCAGACGGTAAGCGACTGAATAGAGCTGGAGTTCCTTCAGTCGGGCAGTATAGGACATATTTTTGAGACCCTTTATCCTTTTGGTGAGGAACTTTTGGGGCCTTTCTAGTTGCTGCAGGTGTCGTGTCAGATACTTTCCGAATGGGGCATTGTACTCAATCATAGGTCTGATGAGTGATGAGCACAGGGGGACAATGACCTCCCTTGATCTAGATGTGAATCCCTTCATGATCAGGTGGGCAATGTAGAAGGTCTTCCTAACTACTTTGGCAACGTGAGTGTCAAACGAGAGGTTACTGTCAACCTGGGTCCCCAGATCCCTGATAACCTCTTCTGTGCTTAGTGGGTTGCCGCCTATATGGTAGCTAGGGGTAACCTTGTTTTTCCCGAAGGGTATGACTATGCATTTTTTGGCGTTTAACTTTAGGCCATGGCTCTGGCACCAGTTATCTGTTTCTATAAGACCCTTCTGAAGGATATCTGTGTCAGATGTGTTCTCAACTATGGTGCCTAGTTTGCAGTCATCTGCAAATTTTGTCAGCCATAATCCTCCTGTGTTTGCTTGTACTTCTGAAAAGTAGATGCCGAACAGGAGTGGGCCCAGGACTGAGCCCTGTGGGACACCACTTGTGACAGGCTTTGAGTCTGACATGGCGCCAGCAACTCTGACCCTGTGGGTTCTGTCACTTAGCCAGTTTGCAACCCATCTTGTGACGTATGGGTTTACATTTAAGCTGATGAGTTTTTCAATGATACCTGAGTGGGGTATTGTGTCGAAAGCCTTTGCCAGGTCAAGGTAGGCTGTGTGGACTGCCTTTCCCTCATCAATGGCCTTGGTGACTGTTTCAAAAAAGTCAACCAAGTTTAAAAGGCATGATCTGCCTTTGACAAAGCCAAACTGGGTCGGATCCAAAGTCTGCAAGTCCCCTATGTCTTTATTTATGAGTTCCATTATGATCCTCTCCATAGCTTTGCAGATCAGGCTTGTTAAGCTGATGGGACGGTAATTTCCAGGGTCGGTGGAGGCACCGCCTTTGTGAAGTGGAACCACAGTTGCCGTACGCCACACCTTGGGCACATATTCTGAGGTGAGGCTAAGATTAAACAGCTGCCCTAACTGCGGGTTTAATTCCTCATTGAGTTCGTGGAGCACACAACCGGGGACACCATCTGGTCCCATGGATGCTGTGTTTTTTGCCTTGGAGAGAGCAGTTCTCACCTGAGCGTTAGAGATGTTTGGGGGGCTACAATCCTCTGGTATAGATATCTCACCTTTGTGGGGAGAATTTGCACTGAACCTGTCAGCCAGTATGTTGGCAATGTCTGTAGGTTCAGTAATTTTTACATCATTTTGAACTAATTCTGAGCATATCTGGGAGTTTCCTCCCAGGTTTCTAACATAGCTAAAGAAGGCCTTATGATTGTCTTTTGAGTCCTTAGCGACTTTTCTCTCAAAATTTGCCTTGGATGATTTTGTGAGAGATCTTAGTTTTTTACTTATAATGATCAAAGGTGTCTTCCCTTTTAAGGATTTTGCTCTGTCTTGTAGTAACTTCCTCCTTTCGTTGTATAGCTTGTTTATGGCTGGGGTCCACCAGACTGGACGCTTGCCTTTGGTACAAAGAGTCTTTGTTTTGTTTGGGATTGCCTGATCCATGCAGTCCTGTAGGTGCTGGTAGAAGGCATTTGTAAGTGATTCAGCGGCTTTTGCCTTTGACATAATAAAATATTGTTAGATGATATTTTTGCTGGGGGGAGGGGTTCTCCCCCTGCAGCTTTTTTAGTGTGGAGATTCTGCCTTGCACCTCAGTTTTTAAATATATTTTGCACACAAAACTGAATGAAGTTGCTCTTTGTGTAACCTGAGAGGTATTATGTTTACACACTGTGGGTGTGAGTGCCAAGCCTCTAAAGAGGGGCAGGATTGCATGTGGTGGCTCATATCTTACAATATTTTATTATTTCAAAGGGGCGTGTACTGTAATGGTCTTTTGGCAGCTGTAAAGTTTGCAACAGTAAAATGTGAATCATATATTTGCAATGAATAATTCAATACATACCCATCATAACTAGGAAGTCACCCAGTAAGAACCTTGTTACAGTTCTCAAAAGCAAAGACATAGTATCACTGTATAAATACAAGTAATGTCTGATGATCAGTGTATAAATAGAAGTAATCCTGAAAAGTCTTATTCACTTCTCCTTCCATTCCCTCATGCCTCTCAATTTAGTATCTTTCCCTCACATTTTGCCACCCTGCCTCCCCCATTAAACTTCGGAATTCTGTTCAACTGGCAGCTAAAACCCTTGTATAAGTACTTATGTAGTTGTGTATAATCATGTTGCCTGCCATTTCATTTCCATCCTTTTGCAATCAAACAGTTTAGTCAATACCCTAAATGTAGAGCCTGTCTTTTTCTCTAAGTGCAGATGAGTCAATATTGATATGTACGGCCTCAACAATAAATAAGCTCCAAGACATTACCCAAAAATCCTTCTCCTCTGTAGAAACCTGGCTCAAAGAATCAAACCTCTTATTCACATCAAAGAAAACTGAGCTAATTATTTTCACCTCAAAAAGTTGTCAAAATCAAAACCAATCTTTTACCATAAAGCCAACAGATAATACTGTCATTGAAATTGAAACTCACAGTAAACTTCTAGGCATTATAATAGATGACAATCTCAAATATGACCAGCAGATACTGTACACCATTAAACCTACACATCAGAAACTAGGATCCCTTTATAGGATCAATGGATTCCTTACATATACTGCAAAAAAACTCTAACTACCATCTTCTTACTGCCAAATCTCACTCATACCACTCACAAATGCCACTCATATTCTAACAAACATAAAAAATAGTCAAAGAAAAAAACTTTCCTCCTGCTTCAATGTTGTTGTGTCTTTCGGCTTTTCCCAGTTAGGGGTCGCCACAGCAAAACTCCGGTCCACTAATGATTGGCAGTAGATTTTTACGTGCCGAGTTGCCGGCCCTGATGCACAACCTTCAATAAAATAGCTAAATTTGTCACCAGTCTCTGTCATAGGACCCATCATTGTCTTAAAGCAATAAAACTACCTTGAACTGCACAACTGTCTTAACATATTCACAACCGACTACAGACACAAACTCATTCATCATTCAGGAAAATGCCCTGCACTACAAAACTTATTACTACCCTACTGTCCAACAAGGGACGCCCAAATTCATATTACTTACAAATAAGGCAAATAATGTTGCAGGAGACTTGCTGTACTCCCAATGCATTGCTAAACTCTGAAATAGTATCCCCACACAAATAAAACTCTCCAACAAACATAGTAGTTTTAAACCACTGCTTAAACAACATTTTAACAAATCCTGGTCCTGTGCATGCTCATCACACTGTTAAAACTTTTCACTGTACAATATTATCCAAATACTCTCTTTAAACATAATATTCTCAACCTCTTAGTGAAATGACAAAACAATTTTTATACATAGCTGCTGGCTGTATAATCCAATAAGTTGCAATTGTGCTTTGTCTTTAGTAACTTTCAACTCTGTAAAATCTTAGAATGTATATGTATAACTGTAACTACTGTTTGTGTGTAAATATAAATAGAAATGTAACTACTATTTGTGTATAAATGTAAACAGAAATATAGCTACTCTGGATTTGCCTGAAACTTAGTATAATGCAATGTAAGCAAATGGAGCTTTTATCCCTGGGCCTCCACTGAAAATGGATTTTACCTAGTCAGACTTTCATGGTAAACAAATAATAATAAATATTTGCACTATTCTCTCACCTCTAAAGACCAAAAAAATATATATTTTCTGTTACCTCCCCTCTCTGGTAGACCTCCTCACATTTCATAATATATTATTCTCAGATCCATTTCACCTCCCATCATTTTCAGAACATATGAATATAAGTACCCTGGTTTGTGGGGGGTGGAATTGCAGGGGTGTATAGGACAGGCATCTGAGGTTGTAGTGTGTGTGTTTAGTATAACATTTGGCAGAGGTAGGGATGAGTTATGCTGGAAAATTATGAAGATGAGAGAGCCTAGCAGTATGTCTGCACTGTGCTGCACTGGGAGACATTTCGATTTTTTGAGGGTGAGGAAGTGGTGTGCATTATAGGGGAAATTAGTGTTGAAGCAACCAATTTTTTTCTTATAGTCTGTAGTGTGGAGGAGTTTTTCTTAGAAACTGTGGCTGTTATGGCTAATCCATACATATTCAAGCTGGCCAAAAGGAGTCATTTGCCTATAGCTGCCCATCTGAGAAATGATCCCTTTAGTATCTTTCTTCCCTTTATGTGGTAAATTCTCTTCTTTACTCTAACGCCTACATTATTTCTCAATTCACAAAGCAAATCCCAAATGCTCACACTGCCAAAATAGTTAAAACCTTCCTAAATTTAATTAAGAATAAGAGTCTATGCATTATCATACTATATACCCCCAAGGCAGAACTATACACATACTATTCTCTCCTGCACAAATAGAGCAATCTATAATGAAACTATTATCCTGGGTGATGTTAACATCAACTGGCTAATCCTATCTCCAGACTACCCTTCTTTGGGCATACACCAGTTTGGTTTGACATAGTTCATAGCATTCCTAATCAGATATAACAACAAACATGGCAAGTGTACGATCTTTGACAGGATATTAGTATCTGAACCCAGTAAATATAACTCTGCTGGTATGCTTTCTAATGCACTAAATGACTATCTCCCTGCTTACACCCAAAGAAAGCATACTCGCCACACTAAAAACATGAACTAAAGACACCATGTAACCTTTCTACTTTCAATTGTCAGTTTTTCAATGATACATTACTGGCTACTAACCTATCTCCATTAAAAAAAACTCTACCACTAGATGAAGGTATCATACATTTCAACATAATATCTCTGAACACATTTAATAGTCTAGCCCCATTGCTTACAAAAAGAAGTAAAATAACTCATAATCCTTGGCTTTCTTAACAAACACTAAATCTTATGAGGAAAAGGGACATAGCTTGGAAACAATGGCAGAAATATAAAACAACTGAACACCTTCTAATCTTCAGGCAACTTCATAACTTAGTGAAAAAACAAGTAAACAACAAAAAAGCAATACCATGATCACATTTAAACTATCAGCACAACCCAAAAATCTCGACTGATTCCTGGTAGCAAAAAAAAAAAAAAAAGCCTAATCTCTCTCCTAATAATTTATCCCAACAAACTGCAACTTTATTCAATACCTTATAGACTATATCTCCTTCTAAATTATAAATTCAACTTCTTCATCCATCCCTGTCATCCCAAACTACGCCAGTCTCTCCATATGCCATCTCTCTCACAACCCATCCTAAACAGTCTCCACCCACCCAAATTTCACATTCCACTTCCTCTAACTAATCCCAAATGACCTGTCCCCCCCTTAGTTACTCTCAAACCAGTCCCCACTTCCATGATAAAAAATTATTTCTTAACCTTACACTGTGCTTCTATGCATATTTACACTGTGCTTCTATGCATATTTTAAACTAGCTGTTCATGCCATAGCCTACCCAGTTAGCATTCATATCAATAGATCCATACTAAAATCCCATGTTCTCTAAATATGGAAAAAAAGCTCATATCACAACTCTCCAGAATGGTGTAAGCTCAACCAAAGTTGCTAACTTCTGCCTAATAACAATACTACCCCGTCTAATCCATCCATTCATCCATCCATCCACAACCCTTTTTCCCATTTTTCCACATGCGGCCAGGGTGTCACTTCAGTAATGACAATCATGTAGAGTCAAGGTAAGGTTCACACCATCAGGTGGCTAGCCCTGCTGCTAGGTTTCTTCCATATGACACACTTGCATGCAGACTCAAACCCATGGCCAGTTTAGAGTGTCCAGTCCACCTACTGCATATCTTTGGAATGTGGGAGGAAACCAGACCACCCAAGGGATACCCATGGGAACATAGGGAGGACATTCAATCTCCACAAAGAAGGCACCTCAGACACAAATTGAACCAGAGAACCTCTTGCTGTGAGGTGACAATGCTATGGTTCCCCGTCTATTAGGAAAATACATTTACAATCAGCTGCTCTAACATATCCAACAAAATCAACCCCTACTCAGCATAATTTCAAACAAAGTTACTGCATAATTTCTGCCCTTCTATCCTTCATGGGCACCATAAACAGAGAAAATGACACCTCAGTACTATTCTTCAACCTGCCTAAAGGTTTTGACATGGTCTCTCACCCAAAACTCTTGCAACAGCTATCTAGCATTGGTCTATCTAATCTTTCTGTAAATTGGTTCCATAGCTACTTATCTGGTAGACACCAGGCAGTAAAATAAAAGGCTTTCTATTCCCTTACCTTGATAACACCACTGAAGTACCACAAGGTTTTTGCTTGGACTTCTCCTTCTCATTATTTTCATCAATAACCTCCATACTGCCTCTGGCCAAACATCTCCCACTCCATATGCAGATGACGCCACGCTTATATACTCCTCTAATATTCTGTCACATCTCTTACAAATAACTCAAGAGTCATTCACCTCAAGAGAGACCTATATCTGCAATGCCAAACGTGTTCTAAATGCCAAAAATCTAAGCCTCTTCTCACCTCCCCAAAAAAAGACTGAAATAACATACAGAACTTTAAAATCTTTTCCCTAATTAACACAGAAATGTAAGTAGCCTCCCGTACAAAAGTACTAGTTATGATAACTGATGACAGTCTTAGATTTGATCTTTGCATCCAAAATAGCATAAAAAAACCTCACCACAAAATTGGCATGCTCTACTGTCACAAACACTTTGTAAATTCAGCCACAAAAAATAGCCTCGCAACTACATGCCTTCTGTACTCCTATATGGAGCTCTGATCAATACAAACCTCCAAACCACACTAAAATCTAAATTTGAAGCATATAATAAAAATATTGCAAAGTTTGCTTCTAGCTCAGCACACTTCACACAGCACTGTACTGCTCTCCACTCATTAAATTGGCTTGAACTCTCCATCACCTCAACTACCTTGCGCTAGTTACAGGAATTAAGAATGTATGTACTCTCCGTTTGTCCTGCCATCAATAGCATTCTCCTTGCCACCACCCTAAATGACTGCTGCACTGTAATAACAAACATTTCATCAACATCTACAAACCTAATAAATCTTATGATCTCTGCCTTTACTTCCACACTGTTGCAGAAAACTGGAATTCCATCCCAATACCCATTAGATGTAACCCAAACCTAAAAACATGCAAAGCCTCTGTAAAGGAATTCCTCTCCAACACCTGGTTCTGCTCTTGTTCTATTCCTGTCTAATTTTTTACCTGCCTTCCTCCTTCTCCTCTGTAACTGCATCTTGTAATCTGCATTTCTTGTCTTAGCTTAACTAGATACTGTACTTATGCATTTTCCCCCTATGAACTTGCTCCTCTTCCTTGTGTATTACTACTACTGCTGTTTAAAGGTCACTTTGGAATGCATCTTGCCATTTTTGTATATGTATATATATATATATATATATATAGAGAGAGAGAGAGAGAGAGACATTTGCTTCTAGGGCCTTCACTGAAAATGGGTCTTTTAGGCCCAGTCAGACTTCCCCAGTAAATAAATGACAATAAGTAAATAAATAAATAAACAAAGAAAATAACTAACTAAATAAATAAAGTCCCTTACAACCTCATTGCCTCTCTCCTTCCTTTTGACTACTTTGTCTTGGATTTTTATCTCTAGGTTTTTCCATATAATTTGTCCCAGAACTCAGCCAATATTCCCCTTACTGCCAGACATCCTCCATAATTCATGCATAATGCTCTTTTTCTTAGCTTAATATGCTCTCCTTTACTTACCTCTCTGCTATACCAATCCCTCTCAACGTGCTCAACACACATAGCTTAGTTGCTGCTAGTACATACAACTTGAAATCTGTCATACCACAATCTCCTGATTTCTGCAACATTTTCTGTCTTCCTTTCCTGATCTTACACCCTCTACCTCTTCATACAAGCCTACTGCAATCACTTTGTATCATGTACACTCATTCAATGCTCCCTTTCAGAGAAAATTAAACCCAGGACATAAAGATGTTAAGAGAATTAATGAAATATGGAGATATAGAAGTAGGAAGGAATAGAGAATGGACATATGAAAGGAGAATTTTTATTTAGTTTACTCGAAAGACATGAAAGAAAATGAGGAATACATTTAGCAGAATTTTCAGATCATAGAGTGGTATGGGTAAAACACAGGAAGACAGAGAAATAATAAAGGAGGAAAAGGGATAAAGAGATGAAATGTAAAGTTTAAAAAGGAAGAAGAAATGATAAGAGAGAAAGAAATATTATCGAAAGATCATGCAACAATGAGACCATTTGATGAAAATGGGGCAGATTTGTGGGTAATGTATAAGTAGAAGTGTAAAACAATATATTTACAAGTGAACAGAATAAGAAAAGATAAGGGAAAGTATAAAGAAATTGTGCGCGATTGGGAGAAAAAGAATAAGGAAGTGACAAAATAAGTGGAATAAAAAGACGTGTAGGAAAATAACAGAGAAAAAGTAAAAAAATGATGACATAGAGGCATATATTTTTTCCTGAAACGAAAGAAAGAGGAGGTTTCCTTTTATTTACAAAAAGAAGTTAAAATAAAAGAAGGAATGATGGATGCTATCATAGGTAGTAAATGAGACACAAAATACAAAAAAGATGATATTATGTAGGTGATAGAGAAAATGTATGAAAAAAGAAGAATGGAGAGTGAAAAATATATGAACAAGTAAAGACAGTTTTAGAAATGATATAGCAATAAAAGAAATAGAGAGGTTATAAAACAGTGTAAGACTGAATCAGTTCCAGGGTTGGATGATATAAGCTATGAGTATTATAAGGAAAGGGCATTGAATGTTTGCATTTTTTTATCTTTTTTACAGACTTTAGTTAGACCTGCCTTGGTTCCACTTTAGTGAGACTAGATGAGACCTAAGGAATTTTCTGGCCTGGGATTTTGTAAAGGAAAGAAGAGTGTGATCTTTTTGATTGGTCACTAGGCCTTGTTTGTGTTTTTTGTATCAAATTTCTGCTGCTATTTAAGAGTCTCAGTTGCGCAAGGCTTGGCTCATAACCTATGTACTTTGATTTTTTTGTTAACTTCTACAGCATCTAGCTTGTGCATAGCTGAGTGTTGGTCAGCAAGTCCCCTGTGTTATTGACCTGTTCAATATTTAAATTTTCCTCACTCCTCCCTAGTAGAGCAGCAGCCAAGGATATTCACTTTGTGACTCTCTATGTGACTAGTTTGAGGCTTTGTAGCAATTGTATCATGTACACTGACAACCCACTTATTCTTAATAAAACAGGTAAAGTATGAGTGAGATGTAAACACACTTTAATGCGGAAGGCAAAACACTGTCATACAACCAAAACTAATCCTATAGAGGTTGTTAGAGACACGTGCACCATGTCTACTGCACATGGTAGCAAACCTACACATAAAATTACTTATGCTGAGGTATTTTCTGGTAACCTTCCTAAAGCACCTAGACCTCCTGCACAGCACAATCAAAAAAAAGGAGCTCAGCCATCACATAAACATTTTGTTAAAACACCACCAACACCTACACATAGTAACACTGTATCCATTGTCTCTGCTACTAAGCCCTTAAGGTAAACAAGTGCACAACCAAATTTCCTGGTCATTAGTGATTCTATAGTGAAGCACACTGATGTCCCCCTTACTAAACTAAGTATAGAGAGACTCACAGTTAGCTGCCTTTCTGGGGCTAGGATCCATCAAGTCACACAGGTACTCATGTTATTGAACCACAGGTAGCAGTATGACTCTGTCATAGTCTATGTGGGTGCTGACTATATGAAGTGAGACATGATCAAGCTTGCTGATTATGTGTCTCAGACAGGTATGAAACTAACACTGAGCATCATACTACCTTCTTCAAGGAGGATGCCACATTACCAGCAAAAAATGATTGATTTCAACAATTGGCTTAGTTTTGGTGTCAGTTCAAGGGGATAAGGCCTGGGGGAAATGTCTGACAGACCATGCTGCTTTTCCAAGGATGGTCTACGCTAATCCCCTCTAGGCTTTTGTATATCGGTAAAGGCATTTTCCACCCCCATAGTGCAATTTTCAGGCAATGCCAAACTGATAAATCTCCCAACTTAACTGAACCCATGAAGGATATCTGAAGGTGGTACTGCTCAGTGCTAGAAGTTTTAACAAGAAACTCCACTCCCTGCAAACCTTCCTGTCACTGGAGAGTGTAGACATCTCTGTAATAAAGGAGATATGGTTTATAGTTACAGAGAGTACCACAACAGATCAAGGTTATTATATCTTTCACACTTTTAGACCAGCTGTTGCACAGCAGGGAACTAAAGGTGGAGTAGACTCAGTCTATATTAAAACCAACCTCACATCCAGGCTAAAGTATATGACCCATTGGAACTCATAGATGTGCAACTCACCATAAATGGGGTTTCATGCCATATCCTTGCAACCTACAGGTCCCTCTCCATGTCCCAGGAAATTCATACTACCTGTCTCAATGTATTACAGTCCCTCATCAGTCAACCCAATAGGATCTTCATGGGAGATATTAACTACCCCTCTACAGACTGGAAATCCTATGTTACTTCGAATGCACAAGCCCAGTGATTCCTAAACATTGTTATTACCAATGTCCTGGAACAGTTGGTCCATTCTCCTACCAGTGGTGCAAACATCTTTGATCTTGTACTCCCAAACATGGGGGAGCAATGTTCCTCACCCAATGCAATGTCTTTGTTCATCAGAGCTGACCATAAGGCAGTATTGCTTGACATAAAATTTAAATCCAGGAACCCAGTGAAACCAAAAAACTTTAGGAACTATTCCAAAGCTAACCTCTCTCTACCAAGTAACACCTTGGCTAAATGCCCAGCACCCTCAAATCCAGTAAACATGATAGCACATGCTGAGTTATTTACAAATCCCAATGCAGCCATACTGATAGCTGTACAGAGCAAACTGTGCCCACTCAGATTTAGAAAAGACAAACTCAAAAGACAAGCCACCCTGGCAGACTCACAAAATCAATTGGTTATACAAGAAAAGAAAAAAATCTTGGCCAAGTGAAGGAGGAGCAAAGTCCAACATACTAAAACCTGCCAACCAATCTAAACAGGCAGCTAAGAGAGTTAATTAATACTTTAAAGGATTAATTTGAAGACAAAAAAATCACTTCAGAGGCAAAGGACAACCACAAAGGTTTCTACAGCTATGTCTGTTACTTCAAGGGAAATACACAATAATGTGCAGAATTTCCTGTAAATGGCATCATTCTCACTGAAAAAGTGAACATTGCTAAGCCTTTGGCCAACAGGATCAGCTCAAATTTCTTCCCCACACTCCCCCTGATAGCCCAAAGGAAATAGTCCACACCAGAATTCCCCAGCCATTACAAGGCAACAGGTCCTCAGTGCACTTTCCAAGGCCAGAAATATTGCATTGACTGGCCCCAATAACATCCTGGGATGCTTACTGATTAGCATGAAACATGACCTCCCTGGTCCACTTGAATCACTTTTCAACTGGAGCCTACATTCAGGTTTTGTACCCAAAGGATGGAAGATGGTTTTGGTCATTCCCCTGCAAAAAGAGGTCCAACCACCAGTCCGGATAACTGCAGGCCCATATGTCTGACTAGCCTCATATGTAAGGCCATGGAAAGAATCATCATGGACATAATAAATAAGGAAATAGGCAACCTGCAAACACTGTAACCATTACAGTTCAACTTTGTTAAAGGAAGATCATGCCTATTAAATCTGGTGGAGTTTTTTGAGAGGGACACCAAAACAATGGATGAGGACAAGGACGATATACACAGTTTACCTAACCTGGCAAAAGCCTTTGATACAATACCCCACTCAGGCATTATAGACAAGCTCATTAAATTAGACATAAACCCTTTTATCACGCACTGGATAGCCAACTAGCTCACTAATAGGACCTAGGAAGTCAAAATTGGTGAGGCCACCTCAACTAAGAGGCCAGTCACTAGTGGGGTCCCTCAAGGGCTTTGTATTAGGCCCACTCTTTTTTGCATCTATTTATCTGAAGTAGAAACAAATTCTGTAGGTGTACCACTAAGTTTGCAGATAATTGCAAGCTGGTGATTATCATTAACTCCCCTGCAGACACTAGCAGACTAGAAGGCCTATGTCTTACTGACAAATGATGCCAAGCCCATCATCTTAAAATCAATGCTAAGAAATGCATAATTCTACTCTTTGGCAAGTCAACCATCTTTGCTAATTGCCATGTTGATAATACATTCCTGAGAGTTGGCCCAGTGGTCAGGGATCTGGGTATTCACATAAAGAGTAGCCTAACTTTTGACCACCATGTGGCCACAGTGGTGAGGAAATTCTTTTATGTTGTGCAACTTATAAGTAAGGGCATAGCATCTAGATCCAAATAGGTCATTATCCTACTGTACTCTACCCTTAATAGACCAATCATAGAGTACAATGATCCCTTCAGTATGTACCTGGCCAGCCTATATGCAGTAACTAGAGTAACCTCAGATGTTCCTAACAAAAAAAAATACAAGGTACAACAAACCTGCCTTATGCAGACTGCCTTAAAGCCCTTTCCCTCTATTCAGTCTTCTATAGATTGCTGAGGGGTGGTCTATGCCTGGCATTCAAGACATCTGCAAACCTCACACTTATGAATCTGCTGCATATTCATAAGTAAAACAGTGTCAGAAATACAAGGACTGAGTACCTGAATTTTGTCTATTACCTAAAAAGAACATGCTGGAGAGACAGATATTTGTCAAAGAGACTGCACCTCCTATGGAAAAGGCTTCCCATCCATGTGAAGTAGAGTTCAACTATGACCCAATTTAAACACAATCTAGACCTCTCGATAAGGAATAGGCAATTTATGTCAGGCCTGGCACCCATGCCTCTTATGGACAGAGGTAACTTATAAATGACTGGCCTTCAATGTCCTGTTTGGATATTGGGCATTATTATTCTTTCAGAAAAACCTGGCTACACTTAGGAAAGTCCCACAGGTTGTTAGCCTAGTAACAATCTACAAATCTATGAGTAACAATGATATACACGTTTTTAAAAGAAATATTAAATGGATGGATGAAGGAATATATGTGGTAGAATTATAACATTTATATGGAAAAAGATAAAAAGAAAAGCTATAAAAAACTGGAGTCCTAAAACACTAGGGAATACTGACTTTACAATATTTATGAAAATACTACAAAAACAGGGTGAAAAAGTATTGGATGAGGGTAGTAGGAGACAAGATCTATGGTATAAAATGAAGACAGATGAAGGAAATGTTAACAATATTGAAAGAAGTAGTAGAGGTGATACTGAAAGAAAATAAAGAAGTAAGACTGATAGCATGTGACATAGCTAAAGCCTTTGATAAAGTAAGTCATAAAGCAATGTGGCAGATTTTAAAGGCATATGGTATAGGAGCAAATATTATATAATAAATAAATGTTATGAAAATTCAAGGGTACAAATTATGATAAATGGATGGATGTGAAAAAATAAGTATTGAGAGAGGAGAAAACAGGGATGCCCAATGGATATGTGTTTATATGCATTAGTAAATAATGAATGGAGTAGTACAGACATGTATGTCTGAAATAAAGTAGACAAGGTGAGAAATGGAAGGAAACATTCATTATATTGCCAATATGTATAACATATGGAGATGAGTAGATTATAATAAAAAAACAAGGCATAGATAAGTGAAGTTGTAATAAGGATTCAAAAGATGTTAAAAAAGCTGATCTGCACAAAAACAAAATGAAGGGTAAGGGATTTGGGGAGATTAAGAAAATTAAATGAAATGGAGATAAAGATTTTGGTAGTGACGTTTAGTGAGTATGAAAGTATAATAAGCTAATGGGAGGATACTGGAAGAAATATAAAAATGTTAGCTAGGTACAGAGGGTCTATATTAGATGATCGAACTTTTAAAAGTTTAAACGTCATATGGTCAACACCATATGAGCAAACTTTTAAAAGTTCAAAAATGTAATAAAAAAAATAAACAGCAGAAAAAACCTACCTAAACATTTTAAAAAGGGGGGCAACCCCCCTGCACTCCCCACACAGGGGACTGCACCCACCACACCCCCCTGCTCTTTAAATATACCAACTGTGAGATTGCACTACAGTGCAGGAAAGGGAAATCTTCCCATTCTGCACTGTACGGAGATCTTCGTTGAAGCATTCAAACTTTTAAAAGTTTGATCATATGGTGTCGACCATATGACATTCGAACAATTAAAAGTTCAATAACGTAATATAGACCCAGGTACAGACACCATTATTTATATTTTCAGAAAAAATACATGTGTTGAATATTTATGTTTTAGGAAAAATAGCATATTTAGAAGGAATATATATATTTCTCACTCAAATGGAAAAAGACTTATAAGAAATTTTTAGTATCATTTGTCAAACAAGGCTGATCCCAGTGAGAAAGAGGACAATTGAAAATAAAAAAGAAGGTAATAATTTGAATTAAAGAAAGTCCAGTGGTGCATTTTGCATCTATTATTTATTTTGGTTAATGAGAAAGGTAATGAAAGACAAAAATAAATGATATGTAAGATGCTTTATGAAAAGTATAAACATGGATGGGAAGAAAACAAATAAAAGAAAAGGGATGTAATGGAATAAAAAAAATGAATATGACAATAAAATTAAATTATGGTAGCTGAAACTAAGTGAATTTGATGGGAAAAGAATGGAATGATATAATAGAATTTTAGAATAATGGTATGTTCATATTTATGTACAAGGAATTAAAAGGAGATGAAAAAGGCAATAAAATACAGAAGAAAAGGGTTCGAAATTTTTATATGAAGCAGATGAATATTTGTTGAGAATTTTATGAGACTAGTATCATATCAGAATGGGAATAAGCAATTTAAGGTAATGGAGGAAAGGAAATGTGTTGACTATAGGGCAGAAGAAGAAACAACAAGATATAGTATTTTTTTGGATTACATAAAGAATAAAGACTTTTTGGAAAGTTTAGAAATGAATTTAGAAAGGAAGGTTTTAAATTTGTAAATATAAATTTAATATTGTATGGCAAGTATGATAAAGTAATGAAATTTGATATTGATAAATGGGATAAAGTATTATTTGAGAGAATATGAGTGATGTGAAAGATGAGGTGAGAATTTATTATATAAAACAAAAAATGAAGAGAATGCTGTATTAGCTGAAACAAAATGATGGTTGTAGAAGAAAGGGTGTGAAGATAAAGGGAAAGAAAAAAAGAAAAAGTAAAAGAAATAGAATCAAGTTGTTTTGTGTCGCTAACTTATAAATAACTGAATGTACAAATGTAAAAAAAACAGGGCATATAAATAATTTATTTCACGTTTTTATATAATATAACATGAATATAAATGTTAATAAAGCACCCCTGCACTGTAGACAACACTGTGAGGAATCACAGTGACAGCATAGAAAGTTGGCGGAACTGAAGACATAAGAGCTGTAGATAACAGGGATGATTTTGTGGAAGCAACATTGCATTAATTACTCAGCAAATACTGATAATGGATTATCTGTCTGTCTGAAGTTTCTGAAAATGCTATGAATTGCTTAGAAATTTGTAAAATAACTGAAGCTGCTAATTATGTTCAAAAGTCTATCTGCAATACTTCTTGTACCTCTATGGCCTGTTTGGAATTAATATACCACAGGTGACAGTTCTGGTACATTTTACTGGGGTATCTATTTATGACTAAAATTTAGAAAATTAAAAAAAATACTGGATAAACCCTTTTTATCCATAAAATTGAAACTGAACCATATGAAGGTTCGAAAATGAATATGTGATACCTTATTTTTATTACATAATGTTAGAAGACTGGTAAAAAAACTCTTAGCCAAATGTATTAATAAATGAGTGTTTCAAGGAGTTTAGTTGTTCTAAAATATTTCTGCTATTTGTCTTTACTAACTTTGATATGGAAAGTGAGATCCAAAGAGCATCTTGATAACTAAAGACTTATGTGGCTGCATAACTGCACCTATAAATTCTTGGTACATATATATCAACAAAGAATGAATCACCATTTACTGACACCCTAGTTTCCAACAAAATCACAGGGAGTAACTGATAACTTGAGTATAGCAGGAATATTGTGGACTTAAAAGAGTACATGAAAAAAGTATATCATAATGAAAACATGTAGTACTATGATAGATTAGACATAGAAAAGGCTGACAATTCCATTTCCCATGCACAACTAATATGTATCTTATTAGTTTGGGCTATTAGCACAAAGCTGTTGAGTTGGATTAAAGACGTTTCTAAAAATTCTTATGCAAAATCATGTATTCTTGGTGTCCTGAATAGAATAGTACATATACAGAGAGGCATATGACAAGTTTGCCTGCCCATTAAGTACACTTTTATTTGGCATATACTTGATTATAGTGGTGGATCCAGGTAACATGCAGATGTCTACAATATACTTAAAGTCTGTACCACTAATGTTACATGCTAGTGATTTGTTATTATATGCTGATATGACTGAGCATTTTCAGTTTGTTAGATATAATGAAATGAGCAATTCTTATAAGTACATATTAATTATAAAAAGAGTATTGGATATGGCTTTCAAAGAGAGGGACAGATATAATTTATTTCTCCAAAAATACCTTTTCTATATTTGGAATACAATTTGCTTTTTCTGGACATCATTTATGAGCAGTAAGAAGATATTTTACAAAGTAGGTCGAAGAAAGTTCAAAAATGGAAAACATATTCTATGAGCTATGAAAAAGTACAGTTATTGAAAACATGTATTTTTTTCTTTAGGAAGTTGTAAAGCTCAGATTTTGATACATCTAGAACAATTGGAAACCAAACTTCTAAGTATGTTGGTATATGGAGAAACAAAGCAAACCTCAATAAAAGATAAATTCTGTATAGATCTGTGCAGGATGGTGGATACAATAAGATGCATCCTATCCTAAGTTATTATGTAGTATTTTTGGGGATATTATTGAAGGTTGAAATAATGCATTTTTAATCCTCCTTTGCCTATTATTTATGGGAAATTATTAGAAAGATGAAGTAAAATAATCAAATAAATCACTGTTGATTACTGAAGTAGAAATGAGAAGTTTACTATAAAGAACTGATATAGTGAAAAGTGTCTGCACAGACGGTTATTTCAGAATTGTCTGACTGGACTAGTGTTGAACCTGGTTGGGAATCATTAAATAGTCAGATTATCAGATGATTTCACGCAAGACTGCTTCTGTGTGGCAAATATATAAGTCAATGCACACTTTAACTGGCATTTAGGACACAGAAAAATTACCTATTAAAATTTCATTATTATTTAAAAGTATAAATTAATGGTATTGTTTTTGTGGGCTACTAGAAACCATTGACTGTCTTTTTATTGAATGTAGTAGATTTAAGGAATGTTTGCAGTGATTTAACTAATACTTTCATTTACTGTATGGTGGTTAACTTTATCTGAAACACTTACCTAGATGTATACCTTTTAGAGAATTTGGTATGTCAAATGTGCTTAGGTATTAAAAAAACAAAACACGGGACATGGAGCGTACTCAACTAGAAATTCTTTCTATTGTACAACAATATTGTATGCCATTGACATAGATTGATGTCATGTAATTGTTGAGATTTGTTGTAACAAAGTAATTAAAACCCCTACTCTTTTTGAGTGGAGCAGTACAGGATGCAGATTGTTAATAGCGTGGAGGCAACTTGGAGGAGAAGCATCATGGCAGAAGGGAGAAAAGAGAATGGCAGTGCTTTTGGTAGGTAAGAAAATGAACAATTTGTTGAATGATGCTGCTTAGCAGAGAGAGATACACAGCAGGTACAAAATAAAGCACAGTAAGTCAATGTAGAAGATCATATCATAAGTAGTACAGAACCATTAAGTGGTGTGTTGGAAAAAACATATTATTGAAGTTTAGCCAGGAGGACTCAGGAACAATAAACTGTTAAATTTGATATAACAGAGTGATCCTAGAGAAGAACTTGCTTTACTGTCCAGAGAGGCAGCTCACAACATTTTTGGGAATATATTGTATTCAAAAAAGACTGGAGCAGTTATGACTTTTGATAAAGGGACTGAAAATTTAAATAGATGTCTTGCCATTAAATCATGTAAAGCAGGAGCTGGTTCTAGTGCAACACAACAAAAATATATGCTTGAGCAGATGACAATCAGCAGGACATTGGTAAGAATTAAAAGTAAAAAAGTAAAAATAAAAAGAGAAACTAGTGGTCTTAAAACTTCATTAATGAGTTCAGTCACAATAATTCCCCAAAATCATGAAAACCAGGTAGTGTTCCAAAACAACAAGCCTTTATTCGTCACAAACTTGAATAATGTCTTTACATCATCTGTGATGAATAAAGGCTCATTGTTTTGGAACACTAGCTGGTTTTCATGATTTTGGGGAATTATTTGACTGAGCTCATCAACAAAGTTTTAAGACCACTAGCTTCTCTGTATTTTTTTTTCTTCAGCACTTGTGGTGGTGAGGTTGGAACTAGACAAATTCCTATGCTTGCTCAGTTTGTAAAAAGTGTATATTTATCAATAGACATGATATATAGGATAATCTAATTATAACTTTGGGTTGTACAGCTTTTAATGTCAGGTCACTTACTCATTAATGAAAAGAAATGTTCTTTGATATAACATTTGAATCTTGTAATCGAATACATTCTTTTGAGACTGAAAAGAAAGCTAATTACTAGCCATGGAATGAGTATAGTTCTTCAGGTCAAAGAATGCAGTTACATAAAATATGTTTTACAGTTAAAAACTGCTGTGAAAAGAAAAAAAAACTAAAAGTATCTGAAAAACAATATGTGATAATGTTAAAAATATAGGAAAGAAACACTTGTAGAATGGGGTCTGGGAAGCTCAAGTTGAACTTTCCATAAAGATAATGTAGTTTCTCATTTATTAAATGTGATATATTTTATGGGTGCAAGGGGCACTTTATGATACACAGAATATTGAAAGTTTTATTATTTTTGGGGATACAACATATTTAATTAATGTGCACAATTAAGACATAACTAATGCAGAGAAAGGGGTCATACAATTAGTAGTAAGAAGGAATGTAGGGCATATAATAAATGGGACATTTCTCATTTAATTGCAAAGAAAAAGGAGATGATAGTCATGTGAATGAAAATGATGAGGGAGAAAGTTTGCAAGTAAAACTACTACTTACAATATCAACAACCTAACCACAACAATCCACAGAAATTCTGGGCTAGCATTAAGCAGTTACTCCACCCAGGTCAAGCCACTACACCTATCCCTCAAAATACAGATAGGAAAAAATCCCATCCACACCGTTAATATCTTCAATACCTTCTTTACAGATGCTATCCAAACACTAGCTAGTCAACTATCACATAATACCTTCACATTACATTCATACTCCTCTACCCCACCTCTCACTTTTCATTTCAAACCTGTCCCAACCACATTTATCCAAACTCTACTGAATAAACTGAAACCATGCTCCCCTTCTGCAAACCTACTGCCTTCTGAATATCTACAGCTATCATCCAAGGCTGTTGCCTATCCTATTTCCATACTGATCAACAGAACTATTACTGAATGTTACATCCCCACCTTATGGAAAGTCTCCCATATTATCCCCCTACATAAAGGTGGACATTCCACTGAGGTATCAAACTATCGCCCCATTGCCCTACTTTCGCCTTTAACTAAAATTATGGAAAAATGTATCCATAAACAACTACTCTACCAATTAATAGAAAACAATCTACTTTCTAACTGTCAACATGGTTTCAGACCTTCACACAGTACTACCACTGCCATCCTTTCCTTTACTGACTACATTAACAGGAACCGAAACCTGAATAATCTTTCTTCTGCTCTATTTATTGACCTGTCTAGAGCATTTAACATGGTAAACCACCAGAATCTCATTAACATACTTAAATCTCTGTCATTAGACCCACTTTCCATAAAATGGTTAAAATCCTACCTTGACAAATGACAACAAGCAGTACTTTGGCATAATTCCTTATCCACCCAACTACCTGTTTCCTTAGGTGTCCCTCAGGGGTCCATACTAGGGCATCTTCTTTTCTCTATATTTATTAATGACCTTCATCTAGCTATCCTACAAGCCACTTGTATACAATATGCTGACGACTCCACATTATTATGCTCAGCTACATCTTCCCATGACCTTCACTCTCTCACCCAAAAAATATTCAACATAATTGAACAATGGTTCACTCAACATTGCCTTCTTTTGAACCCAAAGAAAACCAAACTCCTCCTCTTTTCTCCAACTCAAAAGTCCTCTCCTCTACATTTCTCTGTGGCATCTACCAATGGCACAATAATATCTCCAGACTTCACCACCAAACTACTAGGGGTCACCATCGATAATAACCTTAACTTCAACATCCACACCAACAATACTATAAAGACTGTCAACAAAAAAGTTGGCACTCTCTATAGGATTAAACACTTCCTTTCTCCTACTGCTAAAACTACCATCACCCACACTCACTTGATCTCTACTCTCCTTTATGCCTCACCCATTTTTACTAATCTCTCCAAGAATAATCACAGCAAATTAGAAATGTCCTATAATAACATTGCTAGATTTGCTACAGGCAACCCATTTTGAACCCACCATTGTATAAACTTAAACTAGATAGGATGGTTAGAACTTCAACACCTGATTAAATTTCACCAACTAACCATTGCCCACAACATTCTCTATAAACCTTCCAGCACTCCAAGTTTAACAAACCTCATTACCCACTATAAAAATCTGAAGTCCTTACGCTCATCACACAAACTTCTTGTATACACCTCTAAACCTCATAACAGGGCTGGGAATTCTCTCTTCTCTAATACTGTTGGCAAATCCTGAAATCATCTCCCTAATGACCTCTCCTCACTCACCTCTTTATCTCTCTTTAAAAACAGACTTAAACTCTACCTCAAATCATACTGGCTATGCCCCTGTGCCAAACCTGACTAGTCCTATACCTCTACAAACTCAACTTACCTATCTAGTCCTTACTATCCTCTGTTACATCTTCCATCTGACTATACTTTTCTTATCTACATTTTTCTACATTATTTATATCCTCTTTACATACCTTTTGTTAAGTAAATCCATTCTATCTTCACTCCACATACAACTTCCTTTTCTCTATTTCCTACCTAACCTGTATTACGCCTCCATACACTCTACTCGTACTATTTTTTTAACTCTTAACCTCAGTGTACATCCTTTTAAAATCCTCCAGGTTTTTACTGCACTGTACCATTGCCAATGACTTTTTTTTTACTATGATAATTGCTATTTTTTTATTATTATAATACCTGATGTTTGTGCATTGTTTGTACTTATACTTTTAAAATATGTCTTTGGATCTTTTCTCCCCGGGCCTCTACTGAAAATGGACATATATCCAGTTAGACTAGCCCGGTCAACAAATGTAAAATAAAATAAATAAAAAATTTAATTGTTTGGAAATTGCAGCAGAAAAAAAATGTATAATTAGTAAGGAGTAAATGGAGGGTGATGATAAACATTTCAATGTCAAAGAAGGTTTAAGTCATAATAATATAGGAGGGATATGAACAATGTGAGATGAATAGCATTCAATTAGGGTACAGGATGTGGAAGTACAGGTAGAACAGACTTGAATTATTGAAAAGTGGAGAACAAGATGGCTATGATTCAAAGGATGGCAAGGATGGAAGACAATATTAGAACAATTCTATAGGTGAAAGAATAAAGATAAGAAAAGGGGACATATATATATTTCCCTAATGTATAAAAAGTGAAAAGAAAAATGGCTGGCTTCACTGAATGTGAGTAAAATTAAAAATGATACTCAAGAAGTTTATGCCTTACAATGCTGTTCAAAGTTGCATGCTGATATTATTTTATAGGATACAAGATCCATTAATGCAACCAATACTATGAAAATAAATAGGTTGTGGGATGTGATTACCTTATAGATTCTGGGATATGATCAGTGCTTAGGTGTAGTATTTTTATTTAGAAAAAGAGGAGTGTAAAAGTTTTCAACCCTGTGACAGTGTATTCAGAAAGGGAAACAGTTGTAGATGGTACATGCAGAAGAGAGGTACTAAGAATTATCGATATAATGTGTATACAAGAAGTAAGTGCAGGGAGAAACTGATCAAGGAAATAAAACAGTTTGTCATTGTAAATACAAAAGCAGTGGTAATAGAAGATTATAATTGTGATTTAAGTGGCAGAAAGAGAAAAGTAGTAGATGATATAAAGAAAGTAAGGTAAGTAATGAAGTGCGGGTGTTTATTTTTAGGAAAAGAAAGACACCTTGTATATAAAAGAAGAAATTTAAAAACAGAAATTGATTATTTTTTGTTATACAATGATTTAAAGAGTTTTTTAGAGAAGGTTATTACTGTATTTCAGATCATTCAGCAATATGTATGGATATTTGTGAAAATGAAAGTGTAATTAAAGAAAGGAATGGGTATTGTATTTGTTTTCTGGTGTACAGCCCTGATCTCCATGGACCTTTTCCAGACTCAGTGCAGGAACAGTGTCTGGTTAAGTGACTTGCTCAGAGTCACACAGTTAGAGAATGGAGACCAAGAACATAAAAGCTTACACCACTGGACCACAGGAAACAGCCACTTAATACTCTAAGCCAACTGTCAGTTTCTAAGCCAGATGCCAGACATTAAAAGGTTAACAGCAAAGAACATACTAGAAACAGTTCTACACAAGGAAAAGATGGAATAATAGGTAGAGCATTTGTCAATCATTTCTTTTTAGAGTAATTGGACTGAGTGGTGGATTTCACTTAAAAAGAAATATAGAAAGTATATCAAACTAAAAGAATTGCTAGAGAAGAAGAAAGGAGGAAATATGAAAGTATAAGAAAAGACATAGAAATGATATTAAAAAGTGACAATAAGGGATATTTCTTAAACGAGAGAGAACTGTATGAAAGACAGTGTGGCATGGTAGAAATCTGTTATAGAAGTAGTGATATTTTCTTAAATGTAAGAAAAAACATGAATTTTCTTCTTATTTTGCAAAATAGTAAGGAATAATAAGTATTTAATAAGGGAAATAAGAAATGATGATGGAAAGGTTAGACATAAACAGTGGAAGACTACAAGGTTTATAATTGATTATATAAGAGAACATATATAAGGAATGGAAGACTAAAGAAAAGTGTAAATCGGGGTTAGAGGTACTTTAAGAGGATATACTAAAATACAGAAGGATGTCAATTAAAATAATTGGATGAGATTCTTAGGAAAGTTAAGGGGAATTTAGATTTAGGGTTAGAGGGAATAAATTATAAATTGTAAAGAGGAAGAGAAGATTGCAGAAAATAATACATATAAAGGTGTTAAATGAATGAAAGGAGGGAGTTACAAATGTTGAATTATTAAGAAGGTAACATTTATATGGTAAAATGAGGATAATAATGCTATTTTTAACTTATGGCTTATAGATTTGAATAATGCCAGTTATAACATTTTCAAGAAAATCTGATAAGGTAAGATTTGAGAAGGTGTTAATAGAAATTTGTATTTAGGTGGTTTATGTGGTGAAAGGAGAAACAACTTCAAGATTTGTTAACATTAGTTAAAGAGGTAATGTATACAGTTTTAAGAAAAGATAAGATGTTGGACAAGTATTGGTGATGTTAACAATGCTTTTAATAATGCGGCTCATGACAGCCTGTAGGATATTTTAAAATAATTTGGTGCAAAATGGAAGATTTCATGCTTCTGAAGTATGCATATGATAATACTTATGTAATAATAATAGTACATGGATGCTGTTATTCTAGAATTTCCATTAAGGGAGGTTAGACAAGGTTGCACCATGAGTAGAGTTTTGTGTACTGTGATTGCAAATGCAATTGCTAGTAAGTTGCATAAGAATCTGAGGAAGGGGGTAATTATTTACAAAAGAGGATTAAAACTCTTGATTTTTATTTATCATATGCATATGATATCAGAGTAGTTATGAAAAGGAAGTTACAGGTGCAGAAATGCTAATACAGTTAAGGAGTGTATTAAGTATGGCAGGGTTAGACTGGAATAAAAAATGTATAGGTTTAGTGGAAAAGTTAAGATTGAGGATTTTAATTTTTCAAACAAGAATGCATTGTTTTTATTGATTGAATTTGAATGGAGGAAGGTGGTTGAAGAGAAGTGGCAAGAGGTAATTGAGGAAATAAGGGAATATGATTTGTTATGGTAGACATATAGGTTATCATTTAAGAATAAAGTTTCTTTTAGAAATTCTGTGATTTTTAGTAAGTTAAGTTACTTAGACAAAATTTGCATAATGCCTAATAATAACAAAAGGAGACTGCGGATTGTCTTTAGTACAATATGGGGTTTAAAGCTGAATCTTGTAAAAAGGAAAATTCTATGTTTAAAAGAATTTGAATGGGTACTAGGGTTAATAAACCCTTTAGTTCATGTAGCTTTGATAAATTAATATTGAATTTTAAAAAGCAAAAATTATGAACCTGTGGGGTATAATAGTAATAATTTCATCAGTAAAGTATTAGGATTTCTGAAAGAAAGTAGGAATTTGTAAAAGGGAAGACTATAATACTTTATTGAAATTAGTACAGAATGTAAATAAGAATAGAAGAAGCTAGTAGGAAAATATTATGAGAGTTTTATTATGTGAGTCCATGGGAGGGATTAAGGAAAGAAGTAACTAGGGCAATTAATAAAATTAAGTTGAAAAGTAAAAAATTAGTAAGATATCAAGACTTATATAAATACTTTCTGGAAATAAGATACCTCTTAAAGGGAATATGCTGTATAAGGTGAAGGGATAAAAATTATGTTTTGAATGTGAAAAAGAATAAACCACTGAACATATATCTTTGCAATGTGAAAGAGTTAAGGAAATGTGGAAGTTGGTGTAAAAAGAAAAATGGTCAAAAGATGCAAATAATGTTGATGTGTTGATGATTTTCTATGGCTATTATAGAAAAGAAAAAAGAAGGATGTGGAAAGAAAGCTATTTCACTTTATAAGTTCATGAGTTCATTGGTACATACTAAACAATTGATCTCAGAGGATCTTAAAAAGCATGGCCATACTTTCCCATGAAGTTTTTAACCTTTATATTTTCATTATAAATAACCTATCTATGAGCAGAAAATGTACATGTTACCCTTATTCATATGGTGAAAAAGTGCTAAATCAGGGTTGAATTTGTGGGCACCAGTTCATTTGTCCAGATTATATTTGAATCATATAAGAGAAGTACTTTACTTTATATGGAGAAGAAAATGATTCTGAAGAAGGAAATGATGTTTCCCGTTTTCTTTTTTCAATTTTCCCTGAATCTTTCCTCATTTGACTGGATAGCTTATACCTTACTGCACTTAATGAGATAAAAATTAACTTTTCTGTAAGTCATCCTCTTTCTCCTTTCACCTCTTCCCTTTCCTTGACTATCCCTCTTATCTCCCTGCTCTTTCTTCCTCCCATTCTCACCATTTTTAATATCTTTCTCCCTAATTAGTGTTTTCACTTTCTTCTCTAGCTTACTGGCTAGGCCGGAACTGACCCTAGGAACTTCCTAAGGTGTCTAAACAGAAATATAAACCAAGACAGTTCACTGGGAGGGAAAATGACAGAATCAAACATGTGCCCCTGGGAGCTTCTGTCTTTCCTTAATTACTTTTGCCTGCCCTATAATAAGTGTTGAATACCCCCTCAGATCAGCTTATCCCTAAATGTAACAGCAACAAAAACTTTATTTATTGCGTTGTTTAAGTCCTGCATTCTGAGAAGTTGTTTAATTAATGCCTTCAGTCATATTTTCTTCCCTTTATGCAACTATCCCTACATAGTGTCAATATCAAGGTGCAGGTACTCCACGACTATCGAAGCCAACCATCAACCAAAAAAGCAAAAATCAATAAAAAATTTTTATACTTGAACAGCAAAAGAACTTTATTCCATGGGTTGTTAGCGCTTTCACGTCTACTCTGGACGCTTCTTCAGACTTTAATAAAACACTTCATCACTTCTGTATTTAAACACTTATCAATTAAACAGTTAACCAATGAAAGCCTTTGTATGAATACATAACTATAAAAAGTCAGAAACTTCTAAATAGATAAAGTCAGAAACTTATATTGTAAAAATTAAAACTTCAAAATTCAACATTGACATTAAAATGGATGTAGTAATAGATTATAACTGTTATTAACATTTCAGATGGCAAATAGCATATAAATATTTAAAAATACAAGAGCATATAAAAAAACAGCATGTAATAAAAACATTTCAAGTGTATGAAACTACTGAAAAACTTCTAAAAATACATATTCCTACTAACACCAAGAAACATGAATAAGTCAAAGGTATAGCAATAAATAACTGCTAATGCTTAAGATGACGACTGACTAGAAAGGGTTTCAGAGTAACCCTCTCATTGAGGCCATGTCCTTCATCTGCTTTCATTCTGATGATCCATTTACATTCTTCCCTTTCAGTGAAGTTACTTACATTGCCTAATCTCAATGTGGTGTGTATCAATTCAATAACTAAGAACTCAAAGGTGTGTGTGGTGCCTTGTGATAGAACATGTCTAGCCAGTGCGTTCCTGTCATTCTCCCTGTTGATCGCATATAAATGCTCTCTAACCCTTTCCCTCAACGTTCTATTCGTCATACCAACATAGAAAGCCTGGCATTTGGTGCAGATGGCTAAATAAACTATGTTCCTTGTCCTACAGTCTGCATAATGATCGAATTTATATAGCACACCTGTGTCCGGGTGCCTAAAGTTATTCCTGCCCAGTACGTATTTGCACTGATTGCAACTGCGACATGGAAAGGTACCCATTCTAACAGTGAGTGGTTGATCTTGAAGTCGCCTTTCATAACATAACATGTTCCTTAAAGATCTAGTATTCTTGTAGGAAAAACTGGGGTGAGGACCTACAAGTGCTCTAAGCCTATCATCCAACTGTAGGATACCCCAGTTCTTTCTAATGACATTAGTAATACTCTTATTCTTATTAGTATATGAAAGTACCATCCTCTTTTTACTTCTAGTAAATGGCCTGCTTTGTTCCACCTGTTCACTAGTTGCTATCCTAATGTATGGTCTTGTTTCTTCATTGCGTTCTGTTTGTTGCAGGACTGTCAAATCATTGTCATGGTAACCCATGGACTTAAAGTCAGCATCTAAGCCTATCAATACATTCCTATATGCTGAATCATCGCTTGTTAGGCGTGAACAGCGTGCTGCTTGATTCTTAACAATGTTCTTGTGTATGTGGGGAGGGTGCATACTGTCACGATGTAAGTATGTGTTCTTTCTACAGGGTTTCCTGTAAATGTTGGTAGTGAAACACCCATTATGCTTCCTGATGTTAACATCTAAGAAGTCAATCTGGTAACATGATCTTTCCCCAGTCAGCCTAAGAAAAGATGTGGTGTTGTTGATGTAACTTAGAAACTCATCTAAGATAGTAACATCACCACTCCAAACAAAAAACACATCGTCCACAAAACGTTTATAATACTTGAGGTGCTGTGAATAAAACTCATTTCCAAAGATATACATAGATTCCCAGTAGGCTAGTATAAGGTTTGCATAAGAATTGGCACATGACGTGCCCATCGCTACCCCTGAAGTCTGCAGATAATAACCATCACCATATAAAAATACATTATTTTCTAACACTAATTCCATCAGCATGGTGATCATAATCACTTTGTTGTTAGTCATGCCCTTCTCTAGAAGAAAAATCCTCAGGAAGTCTATCCCTATATCATTAGGTATGCAGGTGAATAAAGACTGAACATCTAAAGTCATCATAATGTCATTGTCCAAGTATGCTTTTTCAACAGCACTCTCAGCTAGAGATTCCAATAGTTATTTAGTATCTCTCAAAATGGAGAAGGTAGAATCAACTATAGGTCTAAGTTGCTTCTCAATATAAATTGAGATACATTCAGTTAGCCAGCCTCTCCCTGAGACTATAGGTCTGAAGGGTGGGTCATCCCTACATAGTAGAACAAGAAGATGTACTGTTAGGAGTTTATTGCGCCTTACTATTATTCCTGAATCTATTCAAACTTTCTTGTACTATATAGGTTATGTGGTTATAGCTTCTCTTAGCAATTTCCTTTCCTTACAAGACTGTAAACTAGCCACATCCTGCCTTTGCCTGGGTGACCATTGTTCTCAGTTTCTGTGACTTGCCCATTGTTAGTGAGTCTTGGTCAAGGGGGCACTCTACAATCTGCTATTATAGTATGGACATCCTGATCTTCTAACATAAGACAGGCCTGTGCAATATTTCGCTTTTTTTAGTTCCTTGAATCCTTTCTTCTTCTGTATCCTTATTTGAATCTGATGCTTGCTCATCTAGTCCTGGGTCCTCATCTCAATACTGCAGTTTAAACACGGTACTTGGAGCAGCTCAGAAAACTATAAACTACTGATTAAGTAAATGGGAAAACTGTGCCATCATTAAAATCAAACTTTAAGAGTTATCATATAACACAGTGTTAAAAACAGTAAGTGCTTTCATTTTGAAATATACAAAACTTCATTAGAGATTCATTAAGTGATATCACCTTAGTTTAAATTTCCTTTCCATATCACATGATTGGCAATAAGCAAATAGTTCATCCACAATACAACACACCCCCTAGATTAAACACACTAACCAGAAAAAAAAACATCAAGTTACTTCTGGTAATTAAAATCCATTAATAAAAAATAACAAATACATAATAAATATTTATTGAGTAATTTAGGAATTTGTATATTTATAATTTCATCCTCTGACTTTAGATAATA
The DNA here is from genome assembly GCF_019279795.1 of Protopterus annectens. Lineage (NCBI taxonomy): Eukaryota > Metazoa > Chordata > Ceratodontiformes > Protopteridae > Protopterus > Protopterus annectens. The sequence goes on from NC_056744.1 coordinate 812,334,273, forward strand.
TAGGGCTTCTTGATGTAATTTTTGCCACATCTGTACTTTTTTCTTTTTATTTTGCAGATAAAAATGTATTAAATAAAATAAAACATATAAACAAGTGTGAAAACAAAGAAGAAATAAAGATAATCTCGTAACTGTTACACACATCTAAACACAGCTAATGAAACAAATGTTTTCTAAAAAGCAGTTAATACGTTTATACAATATTAACAAATATGCATGCAATACAAAGATTATCCTAAATTGTTACATCTATATCAACCCCAGAAAGAAAGAAAGAAAACAAATAAAAGATTTGTATGAATAGAAATACAACATAAAAACACTAAACACTTGAATTGGTAACAGAATTAATATCAGTCTTTTCCAATTGTAAAAAAAAATGTAGATCTTGAAGCTAGATGTCTTTTTATATGCTCTGTTTTTCTTTACTTCAGCCTCTGTAATAAAGAAGTTATTATTTTCAATAGCCAAATGGAATTTGTGAAGGGTGTTCTTTATTTTATCCACTTAACCTAGTAACAGCTTTTCTTGCAATTGCTAAGATAAGCCAAAACAACTGAAATTGATCAGATTTATGATTTCTGGGTAAAGGAGAATTAAATAGTTCAAGTTCTTTGACAATCTTTACGTTGTCCCTCCATAAAGCTTGGATAAAATGATTTATGTTTCCCCAATAATTTGTGGCACACATATATTCAAATATAATATGCTTTAAATTTTCTTTCTGATTAGTATCTCCAACAAAGTGATTGATAATTTTTTTTTAATCTTAACCATTCTATTTTGTATTAAAAGAATTCTATGGATACACTTTATTTTACTTCTTCCAGCATCATATATATTCCTTCAACCATTTTCATATCTGTGAGCTTCCCCAATTGTGGAGTATCCATTTCCAGTCACTAACATGCTCATTTCTCAATAATTTGACCAGCTTAATTTTATTTTTATCTTAAACATAACATATAAAATTAATACAAACCTTTAAGCTCTAGGAAATTCACCCTGCATGTTTGACTCCAACCCCTAAAAGACAACATGACTTGATCTGAACTGAGAAGCCATTCAGTTTTTTTTATATATTTTGTTGTGATTCACACCAGAAACCCAGAGAAGGTATTTTCTTATTATGTTCTACGTGGTTGTATGATGGCAAAAACTCTGAAATTGTTCATGACTAAAAGAGTTGGTGTAGTTCTTTTGCCTTAGATGGTGGCATATCATTAAACTTGTCTTTGTTTTTTGAATCTACTTACATACGTTTTTCATGGCATTGTAGTGTGTTTGTTGAATTAACATGTCTCTTAAATTTGAGTTAAACTGTTTATTTTCAATATTTCAAAAATGGTCCTTAATCTTCTGCCATGCCCTATCTAAATTTTCCACATGCTATGCTGTCATCACTGAAGTTTTTCACATTTTTATTCCCCCTAAGAATTTTAGAATTGTGCTTCAAAATGTTTCAACTGCAGAGGCTGCACCTAAATTAATTATTTATGCCTTCTAAGATACAGGAGTCATTTAACTTTTGTGATGTTTTGTCTATCAAGATGAATGTCTAAATAATGGTAAGTGGCAGCCAGACCTCAAATCTAATTTAGTGAATATCTTTTTGTAACATTCACATCAAGAATGATAAAATTCCACTATAAGCATTCAATATTTTTCCATTGAAAAGGTTCTATTTGCCAACATTACAACAAATTCTGGTCTCTGCTGTGATCTTAGGCTTAAGAATAGTGTCAGCCAAGGTGCTAGTCTATTAATTATTATCTGTTACATTAACATCTGGTTTTAGTAATTTTGTCTTGCCTTACTGTAAATATGGAAATATGCCGTGCTGTACAGATAGCATGCCGGCTTTGCTGAAGCATCTATGTGCAGCTTAATTTGGAAAATTTTCAATTTCTCTTCACCATTAAACATTCCTACATATTCATCTTTTAGATTTTTCTGATATGGAATTTTGTCTGATATTGTAAGACTTTTGCATTGTCAATGGACCAAATCTCTTTGCAGTTAAATAACTAAAGGGTGATTTCCCCATTTAATTTATGTATATCTCAGACTTGATTTACTATTATTATTGTCATTATTATTATTACTATTATTATTATTATTATTACTGTTTTAGAATGTCATCTGGCTGATTATTCATTTATTTTATTCATTTGTTAACTAGGTTGCCGGATCTGTATTAAATCTTTTTCATCAATGTCCAGGGCTAATGGCAAAATATAACTAAACATGTTTCGGTTATAAATACAGAAGCAAAAAAAAAAAAAAAAAACATTTATATAATCACTGTTTAAGCATTTAAGCTAATAGTGCTACAGGGCATTATGACATTCGGCATTTTATGAATCAATGAATTATCAAAACAAGTAAGAATACATTATTAGAGAAAAATGCATATGTACATTTTTAGAAACTCTCTACAATGGTGGACGAGGAAACAGAAAAAAAGACATAGAATAAAGGGATTACACAAACAGAATAAGGCTATTATTGCAAGGTATAGCAAATTTTAGTTGATATTATAAAATCAGAGAATGATTTGGCCACAAAAGGAAGAACAGTGCACTTAAATTTTAATCAAAACCTGAAAAATACTCAGCTGGCAAAAACTATAACTGTGCCAAAATTATTAGTTATTGTCCCTATATTAGTTGCATTAGTAGAGATGGTCAATTCATTTTGGACAAAAATTAGGGTAAATATGTTAATTTCAGACGTACTGTGGAAGTGTGTTCTAGGATGATGATTATATTGCAAATGATTTTGTTTATAAAATTAAAACTAGGTTTCAAATAAATGCAGCAATGTACCAATGTAGCAATGTAACATTTGAAGTTGCTCCCACCTTATATACTGGTACTCCTCTTCAGAAAGATAGAGTCATAACAAACCCGGGTTCTTCATGGGTACTTCTAAGGGAAACTCTTTGTCATTCAATCATCATTTTTACACCATAGTCAGGAAATCCTCCTATCTGTCCCATTCAGTTTCCAAGGGAATATCTTCAAGATCCAAATAAGTCATCCTACCACTGTACTCTTCCCTTATCAGACCCATCATCAAATACAATTTCTCCTTTAGTTTATAGAAATCTGGGCATATTGCTCAAATGGAAAAGACGCAACAATTTTATCCAATAAAATGAAAGGCCATAAATACTTCAAATATGCTGTTTGATTTGCTTAGCTCTCCTTATATTCAGTAGCAGAATCATAGCTGGCTCAACCAGTGCTCTGGGCTGGTACCTGAGCTAGTGCCCCACCCCCTTGCTCAAATGAGGAGAACAAAAGGTTTGCAAGCTGTTCTCTACCAGAAGAAAGAAGAATGCAGGAACAACACTTCAGGGTTGTGCCCTCTATCACCTTGCCCTAGGCTACATGGCCCATTTGAACAGCAACCCTAGCTACAGTACTGCTAAGTAATGTAACTAATCTATGGTGACCTATGTCTCACTTTTTGATCCTATTTGACCATTTATTTCTTCATAAAACCAGTGTCTCTACAGACATCTATACTAGCAACTTAAATATATACCAGCAAATAAACAAAACTCTCTAGGTTCTTAACTCAACAAATTCTCAGCCCATGAAATAGTTGTCACTACAGGTCAAGTAAACTACTTCTCTATTGGCCACTAAGGCTGGCCTTAAGCATGTCTACTTAAAGGTATACATGGCTAGGCCTCTTATGACCCTTCTGAATGTTTGCTTAGTATTGTTCCTATGTTCTTATGTACCAAATCAGCTTTGCAATTTGAGGGAGGTGGAGGGCATAGTACACATACACACTCCCATTAAAAATTAGATGTGGCTAAAAGTGAGTCAAAAAATGAAAGAGAGAGCATGAAAGTAAACAATGGTTACAGAACAGCACTTGCAAAATGGGTTAACCTTTAACTTCAAAAGAATTAGACTATATGATGAAATGCTTGGTGCTATCGCAAGATGTGTGCTTCTTCTGTGCAACGGAGGAAATAAAGTACTTCATCAGCAGATGGCCATGGGATTCTTCAGAAGTGTTTCAGCTTTTCTTGATAGGAAAAAACTAGAAAGGAGCTGTTTATTTTTTTTGTCTGTGTGATTGGTTGCTTCTCCTTTGTTACTGAACTCAAAACCTGATAACTTGTTTGTGTGTGTGAGTGTGAGTGTGTGTGTGTGTGTGTGTGTGTGTGTGTGTGTGTGTGTGTGTGTGTGTGTATCTATATATATATATATATATCTATATATATATATATATATATCTATATATATATATATATATATATATATATATATATATATATATATATATATATATATATATATATATATGGATCCATGTTACATTGATGAAAACCCACATCCCCGATGACTGGGTCACCAAGATGAGATCGCCAACACCGCACATCCCTGACAATGGTGAGTAGTGTGGAATGGGATGTCTTCCAATTCCCACAATGTGATGTGATCTCGGAGTTGGTATATTTAAGTAGGGGGGTGTGAAGTCCCTTGCATGGGGGTGTGCAGGGGGCTTGCCCCCTGCTATACAGGTATTTATTTATGTTTTAGGTGTATTACAGACATGGGAATAGGTTCCGTGCTGTAATATATAGACTTACCTTTGTCGGGATGTGTGATGTCGGCGATCTCGTCTCAGCGATCCGGTCTTCAGGGATGTGAGTTTTCGTCAATGTAACACGGATCCATATATATATATATATATATATATATATATATATATATATATATAGATATATATATATGAATATATAGATATATATGCATACTGCTACCTTTGTCGAACTGTACGTTGGTCAAAATCTGTTTAGTTGACACAATTTAGTCAACTAAAGAGATTGTTGACATGTGCAAGAGCAACAATTCCTGGATAGGGATTATTCCCTTTTACTGGGGATTGTACAATCTGGGAGTTTTTTTTTTTTATTTTTGCATGTCCCAAGATTAATCCTCAGCACATGCATAGTAGTTTATCAACATGCATAATGTCAATCAATTTGTGTCCTCAGCACATGCATAGTAGTGTATCAACATGCATGTGAATCAATTTGTGTCGACATTATGCACATCAGCATAAATGCTATTCTACCAAGTTAACTCAATCCATGCATATGTATCTATATCTATAAATGTACACATACACACATATACAGAGAAAGAGAAAGGGAGATACAGTAAATCAACAAATAGCAATAGTTAAAGCATCCCAAATTATATTGTCTCAAGCCACAAGTGGCACTTTTTCTTTATCAGATATTATTGAGTAAATTGTTTATAGCCTTGCTCAGAATGATGCACTGCAGTATAGTTAAAATATAAATCTGAATTTCATAACGATCATTTGCAAATTCTATCATCATGAAATAAACCAAATCCAATAATAAAAACATGATAAAATAAATAGTTTCATAAGAAATAGCTTATGAAAGCTGCCACATTAAAAACTGTTTTTGTTTATAGAGAATGAATTTTATATCATACAAATCCCATCCTCAGATGGAGTGCTATATTAATTAACAAGGCAGACTACAATTGATTCATGCGCCAATCTAAGAAACTCATTACCTAAAGGTTAATTAATACAACTGAAAAACATGTAATTGGAAACATGTATCTATTGCATTTCAGTCCATTTTTAATATAATAATTGTTAAGGTGAACAGAATGAAGCACACAGCGAACATGCGGTTTGCAACAGTGCCAGAAATTTGTATAAATATACTTATACAGTGCTTTATTTATATATCACAGAGAAAATATCAGCACCAATATTTATACTGCATTGCAGAAAGAAACAATACTTAAAAGACTATGACTATGAGCTAAGTGTGTTCTATTTTCTTTTGAGAACTGGATGAAGGATTAACCCTTGTACTTTTGATTTTATTAGCTACCTGTTATCATGTGCTAGACTTTACTTCTGTGGTGTCAGGCACAGCCATGGCTATATATTTTTTAATGATGATGTCAATGATCCTCGCCTTAACTTTTTTCTTTTAAATAAAAAGAAATGGAAAAGTGGTCCTTTGTGCTTCAGCTGTGTAGTGGGCTACAATCTGAGGTAACTGCACTTTAGGGCCAGTTGAAGACAGATGTCTGGTAGACTGCTAAGTCATTTTACACGACAGAAGAAAAAGTACCTCTGTACATTTTTGTGAAATGCGTATGTTTGCTGGAGTGGTGCAGGGATGTCACACTGGAAACTCTATCTGCATGAATTGGCACATTGGAAGCAGGCACAAGTAAATATTTTGAGGGAACTAAGGCTTCCAATTCACTGTCTTTGTTTCTCCATTTCATAATACTGAATATACCTGCAAAAGAGCTGCAGTCTTTCCTCCAAGGAAGTATAGTAAATCAGATCAACAAATATACTAACATTTTCTGACCTTTTCTTACAATTTTTATAAAGCCTCCACTGCTATGACAAATCGTTTTTAGTGTAAAATGAGCACAGCTTTATCAGTGCTGTTAAGAAACCTTAAAATCAAACTTGGCAATGATGGCTCCTTAACATCATTAGAAATTAGGTATGAACCATGACACTTGCATGTTATTCTAACCAAGCTCACAAGTTTTCTGCATGCATTTCATTCAAGGTTTTGGTCATACCAGTTATCAACAGTGACATTTTTCGTAGTGGACAAAGATATGGGTTTCCTTAAAATTGGGGTTTAGGAGCCATGCTGTTGGGATAGAGGGACAAATCTTTCACTACTGTCCAGTCAATACAAGTTCAGTTAGTGGCTAAGGTAACTGATGGAGCAGCAGGAAGGGAGTGATGGGACTGGGATCCTGGGGGGAATTGTGCTCATCAATGATACTCCATAAGGGGAAACCTGGTCTATAAAGAGAAGTTGCCCTCATACATGGCCGATGGGTGATGGTGGTGGGGAAAGGAAAAGAAGGTACAGCATTTAAAAACTACCCCCCCCCCCCCGAAGGAAGCAAACATGTCCAAGCCTTCAGGATGTCTTTAGGATCCATGACAAGCTGGGGCAATTCCAGTGAAGGTCCAGGATGGTAGGAGACTAGCTGGTAGACCTGGCCTGGTTGCAGGGCATTGGGAGCAGGGCTGCAAAGAATGATGTGTGTGTGTGTGTGTGGGGGGGTGACAAAAAATAAAAAAAAAAATCTGTGTTTGGGATTACTAAGATGTTCATGCACTCTGTAAATACAGCTGTCTTCTGACACGGTGAGTACCTGGAGTACTAATGATTGTCTCATTATATTTGAAAGCAGAGCACAGGGACAGGATAGTTAACAATTCCTTCCTAAGCTGTCTTATAGCTAAATGGGAGATATGTGACAAGCTGACGATTCGCTGTCCTTTACTTTTGACAGAATATCATATTTACATAATTTTCAATAACATACTGTAAGGACTGTGTCATGGATGATTGAAAGTTACCTTCTTAATGAGGCACCACCTTTTTATCCAGTCTGTTAACTTAATACAAACTTAAATAAATGTTTACTTCCCTCTATTAAAGGCAATGCTTATGTTAACAAGAGCTAATGATAACCCACAATATAATGGTTCTGAAAAAAAACCTTCTGCAAATTATTTTTTTAACTCAGAATTCAAGATGGTTTACTCACTATGTAAGATGAATATATCAGACACAAAAACAGAGAGACTATAGTTACCAAATAATAAAAATAAAGCAGTTGCACTGTCAGTAGAACACTTCAATCTAAAAGCGGCATAATCAGATGTGATGGTTTTGCTAGAGGCTTTTATTATAAGGAAATTGACTAGCAAAGAAAACAAGCCTTTCAACAGTTACAAAAGCTGTCTCACATAAGTCTCATAAGAAATGTCTAGAACACTATGCAACATAAATATATATGCATCAAAATTACTTTTCAAACCAACACAGACCAATTACTGGTAAGACAACAACAACAAAATACATTGTCCCGGTCCCCTTCAAGAAACACATCACACCGAATGACATTAGACGACCTTTACTGAAATTTCCATAAACATAATTGTTAACCAATATTTATCAATTTCAAGCAAAACATGATATCTGTGAAAATAACTTCCATGTAACATTATCATAGGACAGGACAGCGTAACCCCGCTCATCCTGATCAGTAAGCAGCGTCTATACCTCCACTCACTTACTTATGAAGCAGTGTACCACTCACTCCGTTGCCATTTATTGAATTATGCCTCTAACTGACCATCCAACACCAGAGGGTGAACAGAAGAGGGCAAGCTTGCCCCTCTTCTCTGGCCTACCCAAACTAGAAATAACCTCATTCCCTCTAATAAAAAGGGGAGGGAGGGCAGGTAGCAAGTTCATGCCAAAAATGTGACTCCTACTCCAGTTACACTTGCCTAAAATCCTATAAGCCCCTCCCTACCCATACCTCATTTCTTCCCAAACATTTTTCATTCCTATTTAAACCTAGCCTCCCCCTATTCTCCCAATTCCAACTACTCTATTTATCTAACCCCACTTGAAGATGTCCCTGGATAAATCAGTCTGTTCCAAACCTCATTTGTCCCAGTCCCCTTCAAGAAACACATCACACCTAATGACATTTGATCACCTTTATTGAAATTTCCATAAACATAAATTTTAACCAATATTTATCAATTTTAACCAAGACATGATACTAGTGAAAATAACCTCCATGTAACATTATCATATGAGAGGACAGCGTAACCCCACTCATCCTGATCAGTAAGCAGCATCCATACCTCCACTCACTTACTTATGAAGCAGCGTACCACTTACTTCATTACTATTTATTGAATTATACCTCCAATTGATCATCCAACACCAGACAGGGAACAGAAGAGGGCAAGCATGCAAGCCTGCCCCTCTTCTCCACTCACCAGCCTGACCAGAGTGTTCTTCCCTTCTCTGAAAAACTTCCAGCTACCTAACCGCCATTAAGGCATCTGACCAAACATCATTTGGTGTACCCCATCCCCACTAACCAAGCTGGAACAGAGTCATCAACTCCTAAAACCCTATCACATAACTAACAAAACAACCAGTTACCTAAAGAGCTGAAACAAAACACTGGCCCTTTTCCTACACTGAGATAACAACCATAACCTCATAACCTAGCATAACCACTGTACATGAGCTAAATACTCCTTACTTCATGACCAATGGCAGCCCTGCAATGACTCCATGGGCATTACAAAACCACACAGAGTCAATTACACACTATCATGCCCCAGTGCGACCCCATTTATCTCCCAATGTAGTAATAACCAAATGAGGTGTCATGAAATCAAGTGTAATAACAATCCTAATGACTCCCCGATCATTACCATCCAACTGGACAACCAACAACATACCCATTACCCTTCCGTCCATCTAACCAGCCACCAGCCCAGCTCCCCCCAATTGCTTCTCAAATGCCTCCTTTGTCAACCAATACAATTCTCCACAACTTCCCATCCAATGCCTACCAAGTTGATTCCCCAGTAAACACCTGCCAAATGCACCCCAAAACTCTAAACCTATTTCCCACATATCCCCCACAACACTTACGTACCTAACGTGCTCCATCAAACCCTACATACTCTTAAGTCATACATACTGAATTACCTCCTATCAGCTCAGAGTGCAAGTCACAACTTAATGGGTGACTGTAAATTCAGCTTAGAGTGCCCACCCATGTCCTTCTTGAAATAAATCGTTAGGTGCTGCATATGAAAACAAACTGAACTTGATAACCCTAAATCACCACATATCTGAGGAAAACTCCAAACACTCAGCATCCCCAGTTGTGCCTTTATCCCATCATCCACCAAACAGCCCCCCAAACCCAACACCTCCTATAAAATGTGTAAACAAAATGAAAATCCCCATGACCAATTCTATCTGCCTGCCCGAAGAGCCATTACAGTGAATTGCCCAAAGGCAACCCAATGGTAAACTATACCAACTTATTAAAACCTTCTGGTGCCAATGCAAATCCCATGAACAATCCAATACACCTACTAACAGCTCACTCTCCTTAACTCACCACTTACCCTTAAATTCCCCTTTAAAGCTTCCCTATTAATGCATCACCTCTGCATCCAGCAGCAATGCTAACTTGGCCCCAACCACTCACTTATCTGCAACACTTCCGCAAACTCTACTTATCCTAAAGTCGCACCTGAAATATACAAACTGAATGACCTACCCCTTCCTACATCACTGCAGCTTCACAAAGACTACCTTCCATGTAGGAAATGAATAGTCCTATGTTTTGACCCCAGCACTCCTTGATTCAATAAATAAAATCAAAGTCCTTAAGAAAGCCTCCATGTATTACCCATGTAATAAATGCAGGCTGCTGCAGTATCAATGACTAAATATCCCTTCCACACACAATGCAAACTCACCAAAATGAGTAAGTAAAAATTACATCAGTACCTGTACTGATATAATACATGGAGCACACAGGCATATGTTTAGCAGCATGTTCGTGTGCTACTCTGTAATATACTTTCCCTAATTAAGGCAGTGAACCAGCCTAATTTAGAAAGCATTACAGACTTTCCTTCTATTGCAGGTTCATGACCAGAAACATACTGTACTTGATTCCAAAGGACTGCCTAATGGTAGCCCATTTTTTTTTAAATCTGTAATGGTATGATACACTCAATCCTTCCAAACAACCCCCACCCCCCAAATGTCTGCTCAGGAACATTTCTGTCTCTCTGGATTCAATGCTCCTATGTACTCAATGCGCAAGTTCCAGACTGCAAGGGACTGTCTTTTTTTTTTGAGTCTCTAATCCTTATATATTTAAAAGTAAATCCAGAATATTTAGCTATCCATGATTTCTTATTTGAAGTGGTGCATAAAAGCTGTTAATGTGACCATGTTTTTCCCCATTGCTCAGGGGAATGGCAGATTAAAAGATGTGTATGAAACAACAATGCCGGTCTGCTATCCCCTGAAATTAGCTCCCCATGCTTTTTTAATGACTTGCCTCTCACCACAATTTAATTGAAATGGACCAAAATATGAGGCAGGTGCTGACAGAAAAGGTATACCCACCCTTATAAATGCAAGCACCTAGGTCTGTACGCTTAAGAAAATGCCCTATTTCTTTAATTTCCCCACTGCAGCACCTTACATTCAAACAAAATGATTTTTCGGAGGAGTACTCTAACCGCTAACCAAAGTTCAATAAAACAGATCTTAGCTGCATTCATTAATTAAGAATGTACATGCCTGCCCCCGCTTTTATTTTAAGACTAACCATATAGTCTCATTCCAAGACTCTGCACTACCCGTGTCTAGTTGAAAACACCAGCAACAGTACTCTTTGTTTGCCATTGAGCAGACCGAAACTCCACTGCTGATTATTAGTAAGAGCCGGTAGAAATTCAAATTTCCACTCATACACAATATGGGTAGCATGGGCTGGCAATGTCACCGGTACAGTGACTTGCTCCACCAAGCTCTATTATCCTAGTAGATCCTCTTATGAAAGTGTACAGTCTTTTATTATTTATTTATTTATTTTTTATTACCATTGGTTCCGGTCCCCATGCCATGCTAATAGCTGTTACTGCCCCCACTCCCTTTACACAAATGTGCCTGCACCTGACTCCCCAAGTGCAGGGTCTCCAGCAACCCATGAAAAGACACAGGGCTAGCTGTTAAGCCAGCAATGAGTCCAACAGCAAAATGAACAGCAAATGAACCTGAGCGGTAAGCGGTGCCAGAAAGACATCTTAAAACCCGCAACCGAAGCCATTCTCCTGGAACACCACATTTCCCATTATTTGCTATACTTTTAACAGGCCACCAAGTCACCAATAGGAACCACGTTCTTTGTCAAACAAAGTGATCTTCAGGCACCACTGTTACTCCACTGCATCCTAGTACACTCTCAATACAGGGCGCACACCTCACCAACAAACCCTCTGCACTGCTACACACCAAGAGACCTCAAATATCACAGAGACCATACCCAACCCTTAACCATCATGAGAACAAACCAAAGCATGGACTAAATCCAAACCAGACAACAGGGGTGAAAACACAGAATGGCATGAAAACCACAAATCATGAACATAATGCTATCTTCGCCCCAACCTATACAGCCCGCCATGATGTATACATCACACCAAGAGAACAAAGAGATATAGCAACATAAAATAAAATACTTCAGTTTCCGTAGCATCTGAACAGCACGACAATCCAAGCGCAGCCCCCATACAGAAACTGGCATGCCAGAGGCCTCCTTACACTTAGCAGATGTGAGCCTGGCACCGAATACTATTAGAAATCTTTATTTTTATGCTTCCGTGGCGATCGCCTGCTATTTATCTTTTGTCAACCCCAGTCACACAGAACACACAATTATGGCCACAGACACAGCAAACCAAAGTGAGAAACAGTAAAATCAGTGTAGGTTTGCCCCATCCCCTTCACACAAATTGAACAGCTGAGAGGAATGCCTATTATGAAAGTTCCACATCTAAAAGTAGAGCCATGCTTCAGAGATCTTTAGCACCACATCACACGTGTGCAGAGGCTACAATGCTTTACCTTTCTCTCTAAGCCCACGAAAACCATTCATGCCTTAGCTGTGTAAACTAGCTCAGCGAATGCCTGAGTTAGACCCCCACCACCAACGATTCCCAAACTCAGCCAAAGCTGATATAGGACAGTAAATATACAGAGATACTGTGATCCGGCAAGAGGCACTGTAGCCTCAGTTACAATAAGTCTGAGGGTAGTAAATCTCCATATCTTTGCTGCCCATAATTCTACCACACCATCTAGTCCAGTCATCCACCCACTCTCAGTGGCACACAATTCCCTCCCTGAATGTGCGTGCTCACAAAGCTGTTGACTAATTATGCCCCCATCATACTGCTTTGCCTCACACACACCCTTTTTTTCTTTTTTTTTTAATATATTAATGCATTTAACCAATTATCCACATCTGAACTAGCTAGCATAGTTGACCCATCACCTCCATGCCACTATGACCCCCCCCAAAAAAGAAAAAAAAACAAATGTCAACCAACCTGTCCCATACAAACAACCACCAAGCAATAACCCCAAGGCCTACCTGTTTGCCAGGAATACCTACAGGTTGTCTCAGATGCAACCCTTGCCTTAGCAAGTTCATACCAAAAATGTGACTCCTACTCCAGTTACACTTGTCTAAAATCCTATAAGCCCCTCCCTACCCATACCTCATTTCCTCCCAAACATCTTTCATTCCTATTTAACTCTATCCTCCCCCTATCCTTCCAATTCCTGCTCCTCTATTTATCTAACCCCTCTTGAAGATGTCCCTGGACAAATCAGTCTGTTCCAAACCTCATTTACTAAAGAGATAATTACAGGTAGCAAATGTGTGGTGGTTTCTTGTCTTTCAAAGTGCATAAACTGTTTTACATAGAGATGCAGTGATGGGGAACACTTTTTTCAAAATCTATTTGAATCAGACTTCTCATGTATTATTTGTCAGAGTGTAACATACTCAGCTCTTTGTTTCTGCATAAACTGAACAAGTTAACAGTCTAATACAATATAAAGCACTCACACTTCTAAAGTTGCTAGTCAAGATGACTGAATGATAGATAACCCAAAGAAGGTTAAATCACCTATTCAGTAATATATCTTTTCAGCAAGCAAACACATCAAATTTAATGTTGCAAATGTTTGAATATAGTTATTAATATAACCGCTGTTTCAGTATCCCCTGCTGTTTAATTTATCACTTACAGAGAATGCTGTATAAAGCAAGTATTGAATTTTGAAAATGTAATGCATTTTTTTATGGCACTAGGATCCTTGATTTTAGGTAAACTGATTTTGAAAAAATGAGACAATGACTAACAAAAATTCCAGCATATCTATAAATGGGTTATAAACAATTATTGTTGTAGAAGCAACAAACATCTGTGGAAAACAAATATGCATAACAAAAAGAAATAAAAAAAGTTCTGTAGTTCTCAGAAGAGGTTGCATCAGCTGTGTGGCAAAATTGAAAACATAAGTAAACACAAGATGGGGAAAACAGACAACAGTACTAAATAAGATAAAATGCAGTAGGAACTTCATTTCAGAGTGAAGATTTGAATTAATAAAACATAGATCCCTCAGTGAACAAAAAAGATTAAACATTTAAGTTATACAAATGAGCAATGAAACAGAAGAAGATAAATACTGAAATCTAAAAAAATTGTCTTGAGTACGGGCAGAAACATATATTGAAAACACAGAGGCGATAAATGACTGTTTCTCTTAAGTATTAAATGAAGAAGAAGAAACAGGAAATTTAACATATGCTATCAGTAGAGGTGAATAGAAAAAAGGGCCTAATGTCAACCCTTTCATCGAAAATATATTCATTGCTAAGTGATGTGCAGAAAGGGAAAAATGAAACAAGCTGGATAATGATAATGTAAGAGTTAAAATAATTAGCTTGTTTTAAAAAGGAATTGTTGAAAAATATATGTCTCACAATACATGCATGTTCTGCATGATTCAGAACACTGGTGGGTATGCCAGCCACATTTTCGTTTCATTTTTCTAATCTTGGTTAGAGCAAGCTGTTGGGTGTTTTTCTTAAGATACTGAATGTTTTGCTGACATAGAAGACAGAATGCTTTTTTTCTGAAAAGAAAGAAATTTAATAATGCTTTATGTAGTTGTTCATCTTGCCATGTTGCCTCACTGCTTTAGAATGAAGCTGCATTTAAACCTTTGAGGTAGATATTTTATTTTGGTCAGTGCTGGTGAGCCACAACAAGGGAAGAATGGAGACTGGAGCAATAGATATATATATATGTGTGTGTGTGTGTGTGTGTGTGTGTGTGTGTGTGTGTGTGTGTGTGTGTGTGTGTGTGTGTGTGTGTGTGTGTGTGTGTGTGTGTGTGTGTGTGTGTGTGTGTGTGTGTGTGTGTGTGTGTGTGTGTGTGTGTGTGTGTGTGTGTGTGTATATAAGGCTCCACATATTGTTGGGGGAAGCAAAAAGGCTGCTTCATAAACATGTTCTATTACCTCTTGTAAAGGAATTAGAATTAAATGGAAAAAAAACAGTAGTGCAGTTCAAAACAGTGGAGCCAAATTGTGATGCTCAAGTATAAGTCAGGTGATAGGCTGTCCTCATTACTGCAAGTCAACTGATAGTGAGTCTATCTTCATGAGAGTCTCTTGGGAGGAAGGACATGTGGACATTTGGTGCAATATGTCATAGGAAATATGAAGACACAGCTGCACTATGCTGAAGAGATCCTTGGGAAGTATGCTATGAAGTCCATCTTCAATAGTGAGAGAATGTGAGAACTAGATATGGTAAAATATTGACTGTTTGAGTCCCTATTATTTTGATGAAACTTTAGCTAGTCGAACTACAAAAGATCGACAGCCAAAGATCAAAATGTCCAAACTGCGAACGATCAGCTAAGCAAATTTTTTCCCATGGAAAGAATTCGCTTAGCCGTTACACAAAACAAAAACCTTTCAACCTGAATAAAGTGGGGGGTGTCACCCCTCATACCTCCCTCATGTGAGGGACTGTGCCACCCACCCTCCTAACTAAATATACTAACTCCGAGATAGTTCCACATCGGGGAAAGGGCAAATTCCCATTAACGGCCAAGCAAAGTCTTTCCCTGAGAAAAAATTTGATTAGCTGGCCATTCGCCATTTGACTCTTTAAATTTTTAGCTGTCGATCCTTTGTAGTTTAACAAGCTAAAGTTTTGTCAAATTAATAGGGACCCGACTATTCAAAGAAGCAGGCAGAGAAATATATGAATGGGCATGTACTACATGGAAGAAGTGATTATTAATATGTTGTTGTTGTTTGTCTTTTTGGATTTTTCCCAGTAAGGGTTCACCACAGTGGAACTCCGGTCCACTAATGATTGGCAGTAGATTTTTACGAAATGCCGAGGTGCCAGCTCGACGCCCAACCTTCAACGAAGGCACGCCCATTTACGCACGCATGTCTTTCGAACGCTACATGTAAAGACCATTTATTATGGATGTTTGTGCAGTTTAAGGACATATACAAGAACAAAATTAAGGAAAAAGACTCCTGCAAGATATACGCTGTTTGTAGAATGGTTACAAATTTTGGCTAGGTAGCAAGGCAGCACAAAGTACAGTTGTATTCAAAATGTTGGTGTTAGCATTGTTACCAGGGTACAATACACAGAAATGATTAATAATCTTAATTCTACTCTAAATGAAGTTAGCCTTGCAGATGTTTTTAAAAATGTTATTGATCATCTATAAATGGCAAAAGATAATAAAACATTTGAGTGTAACACAGAAAGAATGATTGAGAGATGCAAGGAACATGGAAAGAAAAGACATAGGAATACATATTTTTATTTATTTTATTTATTTTACATTTGTTGACCGGGATAATCTGATTGGATACATGTCCATTTTCAGGGGAAGCCTGGGGAGAAAAGCTCCAAGGTCAGCAATTTAGATTAAAAAATACAGTATTTGCAGTAGTTAACATATCTAAGTAAGCAGTTAAGTTTAAGATACAATATTTACAGAGGTTATATATCTAGGCAAATAATAGAAGTTCCAGGGTTAAAGAAAAAACAGAGAGTAGGTCATCTTTAAGTAACGCAAGTTAGCTAAAAATACTGTTATTAATTCAAACAGTTAGTTACAGATGCAATATTTACAGTGGTTACATACCTAAACACTTTAGAGTTAAACAAAGTAAAGGTCAGGATAGTGCGACAGGTAAGCTAAAATAACTATTTTAATCTCATTGTCAAGGAGAGTTAGGTTTGCTACATTGACATAGCCAGTTTAGTGTCAGATGCTGTTTGAGTCTAGTCTTGAATTGACTCAGGGATTTGAGCAAAGTAATTTCAATTGGGAGAGAGTTCCAGGATCTGCTTACAGAGAAGAGAGAGTCACTGGCAGAGTTATTCATTTTGATAGTTTGGACTAGTAATTCATTAGAGGATCAAAGAGGTTGGGGATTGTGATAGGGGATAATAATATTTTTAAGAGCAGGAGTATTATCTGGATTGTAAAGGATCTTATGGGCAGTAATCATAAGGTTACACTTGATCAAGCTGGGTAATTCTTACCACCCAAGCTGGTTTAGGTTAATACAATGATGAGTCCTATAAGGCAGGCCAGTGGCAAATCTGACAATATGGTTATAGCAGATAGAGAGTTTGTTAACGACAGATTTGTTTAGATTGGAGAGTATCGGGGATGCATACAGAAGAGTTGAAAGTAGGTGAGAGCGAGGTATGGCAAATCTAGCAGGAGGGGTTAAGAAGGCTTTTATCCTGTAAAGTGAGCCTAGTTTTTTATTGATGGTCTTAATGGTTTGATTAACATGTAGGTTGAAGTTAAGATTATTATCAGTTATAACACCTAACAGTTTTGTAGAGGAGTCTAGGGAGATTATATTGCCATTGTTAGATGTAATGGTTAAAGTGAATGCAGTAGACCTGTGTGTTGGTGAGAAAAGCAACAGTTTGTTTTTGGGGGGGATTTAGGATCAGATGATGATCAGAAAGCCATCTTTTAATTTGTGGTTTGTGTAACTGACTACAGTTCATTTGGATATGTGGCCGAGCATATCAGGGTGGAATCGTCAGCGTATTGGATGCAGCTGACTTTAGGGATAGCAGAATAGGGGTTGTTAATAAAGATGGAGAATAGAAGGGGCCCTAGTATGAATCCCTGGGGTACACCTAGTGTGTTGGGTAGAAGTTTAGAAAGTTTGTTTTGCCAAAGGACAGCCTGCTATCTATCATTCAGATAGGATTGGAACCATTGGATGGCTGTAGTATCTAGGCAGAAAGTTTTCAGGGTGTGGATTAGTAATTGGTGATCCACCACGTCAAATGCCTTGGAGAGATCCAAGAAGAGGGCAGAGGATATGTTATTGTTATTGTGATTATTATTTATGGTATTGGAGAAGGATAGATAGGCTGAAGTAGTGCTGTGGTGAGGTCAGAAGCCATGCTGGGAGTCTGCCATGAGGTTATTCTGAGTTAGGTGATGCATCAGTTGTCTATTGATACATTTTTCCATAATTTTTGCAAGTGGGGATAGTATTGCTATTGGCCTATAACTGGATACTAAGTAGAGCTACCTCCTTTGTGAAGTGGGATTACATAGGATATTTTCCAAATAGAAGGGATTTTGGCCTCTGCTATTGTTCAATTGATTAGTATCGAGATGGGGTAAGCAAAGGCATTGGCTGCTTTTTGTAGATACTCTGCAGGAAGTTGATCAGCAGAGAGTGTAGTTGGTTTTAATCAAGGTACGGATGAGTGAGGTGGCAACTGGTTAGAATCTAAACGTAAGTTGGTTTCTGGGGGTGTTGCTTTCATAGCAAGGGGAGCTGGGAAGTAGATGGCTTGCTAGGGCTAGAATAGTCTCAGTAAACAACACATACAAGTAGAGGAATAATAAACATAACTAACAAATACAATACTACTCCAGATACACACAAGAAAAAGCAAAGATATTTACCAACACTCATATGAGAAAAGAAAACCCTCCCCTGAGTTAAATTAGCTACCCTATTTAAAGTAAAACAAAACACCCTATAGATTGAAATGCCTGAGTTATTTGTCTAATATTGCACTTGAGTGAGTTAAATAATACTGACTATGGATATAATAAATAAAAATTGCACTTACTTGGAATATATGTAAGTAGATTTCATACAAATAAATAAAAATTGACTTATTATGTATCCAGACCCCTGGGACTAGTGCCCGGGTTCAGAAGTCTAATCATTGTAGGGTAGAAACTGTTACTGAATCTTATAGTCTTGCAGTAGATGCTGCAATATCTCCTGCCCGATGCCAGATGCTTAAACAGTGCATGAGCAGGATGCGTTTTGTCCTGTATTATTTTGGTGACCTTTTGGATGCTTCTTGCAGAATAAAGATGTTGAATCGATGGAAGACCGGAACCAGTTACCTTTTCTGCAATGAAACTTCCAAACAACACTGTGAAGTTGCAGGTGAGGATGCTCTCTATTGCACCTCTATAGAAGATGGAGAAAATATGAGGTGGAAGCTTAGCTTTTATCAACCTTCTTAAAAAGTAGAGTCATTGGTGCACTTTCTTGACCAGTTAGATGGTGTTTCCTGACCCCAAGAGATCCTCTGATATGTGTACACCCAAGAATTTCATACTCTTAACCCTCTCCACACTCTCACTATTGATCCTGAGCACTGGGTGGTTTGTTCTCCTTTTCCTGAAGTCGATGATAATCTCTTTGGTCTTGCTTACATTCAGGTCAAGGTTGTTCCCCTCACACCAACTGATCATCGATGCCACCTCCTCTCTGTATGCCCTTTCTTCCTCATTTGTGATGAGCCCAATGACTGTGGTGCCATCAGCAAACTTGATGATGTGGCTGGACTTGTGCTTAGCATAGCAGTCATGTGTCACGATGGTGAATAACAGTGCGCTGAGAACACATCCCTTTGGAACCCGAGTCTCAGTCATGATGCACTTTGATGTGTTCTTAGCCAAACACACCCTCTGTGATCTCTCAATCAGGAAGTCCAGGATCCAGTTACAGAGATGTTTACTGATTCCTAAATGTGACAGTTTTTCTAATCAGATGCATTGGTATCACCGTATTAAATACAGAGCTGAAGTCTATGAGAACCACATGTTCTATGTATGACTTTGCTTTAAAACTTATATAACAACACTGAAAGGCATAACAGTCAGAATTAAAATAGTTAACCTGATGAAGATTTTTGCATTCATAGGGACCTGAATAAAGGAGGGGCAGAGCTATAGCAGATAGAGTGAAACCAAGAAAGAAAAAGACTTGTGTTTTATTTCTTTTTCAAAAATGAAGGACATTCTGAGAAAACGTGCCCTCAGTAGTATGCTCAGAAACTGCAGCAAAAACAATTGATGAAAATGATTAGAAAGTCAGATAAGAGACAAATAAAGCAATTGTATCAAGCTTATTATAAATATTTTAAAATAGTCAATGCATTGCAGAAATATGAAATAGGTGTTTTTTACACCTGCTTTAAAGGACATATCCTTGATAGACCTATGTGAAGAATATCAGCAAAGAAGTGGTTATCATTAATCCCAGCCGTAAAATGCTAAAAATTTACATACACCTCTAAGGTACCAGTTGCAACAATTCAGGAATAACACTGATGTTGCTCCTGACAATTATTAATGAAGAAGTGAAAAAATAAACTGGAAATTTTGCTGATGAGGTGAGCCCCCTATATATTGATATTGCTAACTCCCGTTCCTTGAATGATGTCAGTTTCCCATTTGTGCAGGAAAGATAGAGTGGATGTCATGGAAAAATACTTGAAATGATTTAGGGGCTGATAAAGAGGATGCCTTGAGAAAATAAATTATTTGATATAGGTTATCTAGTATAATAACAAGGGACTGCTAAAAACAGCTCCACTTGAAATGAATCAGATTTATTTAGCTTTATCAGATCAAAAAAAAAAAAACAAGTCATATAAAAACTAAATAAACTTTGGTATCCTTTAAAGACTCTGAAGTTTTTTTTTTGGAAGACCAACTTGATGCAGTTTTCAAGTAAACCCCAATCACCAGCTACTGTTATAAGTATGGATGGTTTGGACCCAAGAATATAGTTGCAAATTTAAAAATAATATGTTGCAAAAGAAAGACTACAGATGCATGTACAGTAATACTGATGTTTTCTTTGTCAGTAGTAGTTTGTACGCAGAGGAAGTCAGAATGGATTGTTCTGAAAATTATTAAAACTCAGTTTCCTTAGTTGTGCCTTAATAAAGGGACTTACTGTGGGCAAAGCTGGAGAGACTGTCTCAGGTTAAAGGACAGGCTACATTTTCAGAAGCAGTAGAATATCCAGGAAAAACTGTTCCAAATATAGTACAGGCAATTCAGTAGCAGAAAAAGCAAGAGGTGGTAATGAAAGGAAACTTACCCTGCAATTGTCCAAATTGGCCAGTAAAGGAAAATATACTACTGTCAACTGGTGACCCATCTTCAGTGAAAAAAAAAACAGTGTACACTTACAGCTGACAATTTCAATGGCTACCAAAGTAGATTTTATTGTACAAATGGTAACATTGAAGCACGTTCCTGTTTGTGCATTGCAAGCAGATTGCAAACAGATTATTTCCTGTACCTTTAATATCTAAATATGATTTAAAGTTTGCATTTTCATTTGATAATCACCCTACATCTACTACAGGGGATTCATTGTTTTCACCAGTATGTTTTCACCAGGTCCTAGCCAAAGTACTAGAGTCCTTGAATTTGAAAACAGAGTGCTACAGTTTGTTGATGACATTTTGATTCACACAAGCATGGTGGAAGAGCATTACTGAATTTCATATGCCGTATGCCAGAT
The DNA here is from genome assembly GCF_019279795.1 of Protopterus annectens. NCBI lineage: Eukaryota > Metazoa > Chordata > Ceratodontiformes > Protopteridae > Protopterus > Protopterus annectens. The sequence goes on from NC_056744.1 coordinate 812,355,640, forward strand.
TATGGAAAAGGCAGGTCATAAAATAAATTTTTACAAGGTTCAGTAGGGTATACCAAAAACACACTACTTAGGAGTAACAATAACTAGTTTTCACAGAAAGTCCCTAGGCACATGATTGCAAGCTATTTTTTACACTCCCTTGTCAAGTGCCATTGCTGATTTGTGAAAGTTTCTAGGGTTTTTAATTACCGGACAGAATGTGTTAAAATTCTGCATGTAAAGTACTTATTTGTTAAACTGGCATCATAAAGTCTTATCTGCATTTAACAAAAGCAAAGCATACATTACAGGCAACAGTGACTTTGATCATAGCTGATGCCACATACACACACTTTCACATGCAGGAGCATGCTACTGATGAAATCTGTTGTTTTGTTGTGAAACTGTCCAGAGACACAGAAGGGCATAGGATCAATGTTATATCAGTTATTTTATTCTAGTAACATGTGGACACCTGTTAAAAATTAATTATATTTGTAGAAAGCATCTTTTAGGTGCTCATTGAATTCAGGAAAACACTAAACACATTGTGGGTTTTACATCTCAGTTTTTACAAACACCACATGCTGCTTTAAATATGTTGCTGAAAAGTTAAACTGAACATGACAATTCTCAAAGAATGATAAGGCAGCTCATCGATTTTAAAGATTAGAACTTGAAAGTTACAGTAGGAATGAAGCATTTCCTGTCACAGCATGGCAGAGATGGCAAACTGCTAAAAGCACAAAGTCTTAGCTCTGATTTATTTTCTTTTTTTTCTGACAGGATTTTATTATACAAACTTAACAAAAATATATTTTCTTATATATTTGAATCTTTAACAAACTTGGACAGAAATTTTAAAGAAAAATCAAGCCTGTATTTTTTTTCTTTGATTTTTTCCTGTCAGAAGTTTTATTGATTATTGTGACAGAATGAGCCACTCAAAAGTGAACTCTCAAGACAACTCAGTGAAAAAGGGGCTAAAGTCTATAACGGGCAGTATCTAGGAGCTTTCTATTAAATTTGATAAACTTTTGATCAAAATGGACAATATAAAAGAAAATTCCAAGAAACAAACAGAAATGTTAAAAAGGATCATAAAACAATAATCTGTTCTGATCTCAATAACAGAAGATACATTATATGACCTGGACAGCAAAATGGCAGAGAGTGAGAATCACACAGAAATCCTGTTAAAACAAAATAGTTTGCTTATGGAAAAACTAGAGGACTTAGAAAGTAGATCTAGAAGAAATAATAGAAGGATGTATGGAATACCAGAAAAGGAAGAAGGAGACAATATGTTGCAGTTTTTAATTAACTGGATGCCTAAAATTCTAAATCTACCAGAAGCTCTCTCTTTTGATGTTGAGAGAACACATAGATCACTTTTGACTTCTTCTTTGAAGAAAAATCCTCCAGTTCCCAGATGTATTATTGTACATTTTTTCTCCAGCCAAGACAAGGACCTTGTACTGAGGACTGATTGGGCTAATTCTCAGATAAAAATAAATAAGAACACTATCAGGTATGGCAATGACTATACAGCATCTGTTATGACCAAAAGGAAAGCATGTATTCCATTCATAAAAGATTTCAAGAAGCTAAACATTGAAGCTCAACTAGTTTTTTCCAGCTAGAATTAGGATCTTTTTACCAGAAGGTCAGAAAACTTTTAATTCTTTATAAGATGAAGTGGAGTTTTCTCAGATAAAGAAACTTTTTGATCAATCAGAAAATATCGATTGGACTTTTGTCAGTTTAAAGAAACAAGCAACAAGAAATGGCTGGTATTTGAAGCACAAAAAATAGTAAAATAATTAAAGAAAAGTAATATTGTTCTCGTTTTCTATTTTGCTCACGTGTATTCAGTTTTGTCATCTATTACTGTTCATCATCAAATTCAAGGTAAAACAAACAAAAAATATAAAAATAAAAATAATAAACTCGGTGATAAACCAAACTGTGCTTTAATGCAGAAATTCAGTAAAAATCCAGTAAGCGCTTTCGTCTTTTCATACACAAGACTTCTTCAGACTGAATTAAAACCTCTCACTTCATTCATTAAATACTAAAACATATCATCACATGACATTCCCAATTAATGTCTTAACCCTTTATTTCTCAAATAGGCTACAAAATATTCTCTGTTGTTCAGCCCAGGGGGATAGCAGGCATTCAACCTAACCTGCCATGTACATAACAACCATCCCAACTCCTCCTCAGCATTCAAGTTGATCTCATAGTCAGCAATATTTCCCAAAACCAAAAATTTTAAATTGATTTTACAACCCCCCATTTTATAATGTTTACCTAAAGCATTAGCTTCATTGCCAGTTTCCACAGCTCTTTTGTGTTCATACATTCTTTTGAACAGCTCCCTACTAGTACGGCCAACATAGAATGCATTGCAAGACTGACATACAATTAGATAAACAACAGACTTTGATTTGCATGTGTAATCCTTGTTGACATATATTTTTACATCATTAATAACAATTTCACTGACTCCTTCATAAATTAAATCACAGAAATTGCATGCCAAAACATTTTTCCATCCTGCCTCTTGTACTAAAAGACCTGGGATTCAAACTGCTTTGGAAAAAGTTTTTAAAACTCTTTCCCTTTTTGTACAGAAAGCATGGACCATTACCAACTGCTTCTAGTACTTCTTCACTGCTCTTCAAAATTTTCCAATTTGTTCTGATAATCTGTTTGATGGCTTCCGAATCTACACTATTTGATATTTGCATAGCAGTTCCAAAGTCATTGCTGATATTTTTATTAGAAAAAACTTTTAAATTTTCTCTAGTTCTTTTGACTTCACTAAGTTTACTTCTCACTAATTCCTTTGAATAGCCTCTAGCTACAAACTTGTTACATATAGCTTTGTTCTCTTTAATAAAATCAGCATCATCTAAAGTAAGTTGATGTGCCCTCATTAGTTGACCCTTAACAATATTTTCTTTCATATATCTGGGATGCATGTTTGAAAAGTGTTAATATGCATTGTTTTGCACATTCTTTTTGTTAATTTTAGTAGCTAACTTGCCAATTTCTTTATACACTACTACATAAAAATATGAAATACTTTTGTCATTCAAAACTGAAGTAAATTTCAAATACATACAAACCCTGTTTATATACAGCAAGAAAGATTCAAGGGACTCCAACTCCCCTCTCCAAACAATAAACAAATCATCTATAAAGTATTTGTAACAAAGTATATTGTTTTTGAATGTATCAATCAAAATATGTCTTTTCTCCCAACCATTCATGAATATTTTGGCATAACTGGGTGCCATCGCTGCACCCATTGCTACTCCATTTTTTTGATGGAAACAGTGAGATTAGACCTTTAAATTTGAAGTAGTTGTAGCTCAAAATAACATCTAATATTTCCATAAGTAAACTAGTAGTATTATTGGAAAACAAACCTGAACTTAAAAGCTCTAATCTCACTGTTTCCATTCCTCCTTCATTGGGAATAACTGCATATAGACTTCACATCTAAAGTGACTAAAATGTCTGACTCAATAACATTCACTTTTTTGATGTGTCCAATAAAATCAAAGGTGTCCTTAATATAAGCACTACCTTTGACCGCTACCTTTTGTAAATGTTTGTCTACAAAAATAGAAATGGCTTCAGTTTTGTTCCCTTCACTCGCTACTATAGGCCTGAACATAGGGTCTTCCAGATCTTTATGTATTTTAGCCAAGCCAAAAATTCTACTAAATTTAGGAGCTGCATTTGAAATATATTTCTTAGTATCCTCGGTGATCCTTCCTGTATAAAACCATTCCTCAATTAAGGAATCAATAAAACAATATGATTTTTTTAACAGCAGTAAAACTAACTTTTTCATAGAATTCATCATCAGCCAACATGTGATACATTTTCATATCATAATATTCTCTATCTAGTACTACCAAAGCATTTCCTTTATCTGCCTTGCTAACAAGAATTTTGTCATCATTAACTAAATCAAAAAACAGCTTGTGCTCATTTGCAGACATATTATGATATTTGAAACTACATTTGTTGTTCAACAATTCAATCATTTCAAGCTCAGTCATACTAAGAAACATGTCCAATTCTTTTCCAAAAGGAGGATTAAAAGTACTTGGTCTACTGAACTCTTTACTTACATTGATGTTACTATTTTTAAACAAAACTTTGAAATTCAGTTTCCTGACAAAATCTCTCAGCTCATTCAGCGCATCACACTTGTTTTCTCTAGTGGATGGAACAAAATTCCAACCCCTACTCAGAATGTCACAAGTCTTGGCATCCAAAAGTTTGGATGATAAATTGACAATTAAGTAACTGCTAGGATCAAAAGTACCTGAAAAAAACAGTTATTTCTTCCATTTCTTCCACACCTTCTTCTTGGACTGATTGTTTTAATTCCCTGTGGTAGATGATGTTACCTCTGCCCAAGTCCTTCGGCCATTCAGCCCTTTCTGATAAACCTGCACCTTCTGTGCCTGCTGTCCCTGCTGAAAATTTTGTGAAGGCATAAGACAAGCTTGTGCATTGGAAATCACCACTTCATTTTGTTGCCCATGCTGCGCTAGACATTCCGAGCATCTTGGCTCTTCCTCGTCTCCACTTGCAGTCAATGCTGCCTCATTTTCGATTCTCAAGCGTGTTGCATCAGCCGCTATGTCAGTGCACCCTGTTGTTACTTTAATATAAGCATTCCCTTCCTCATTTTCTTTAAGGTCACGCTGAAACTTTTTAATTTTCCGTTTGGACAAAAGGTCGTTTTTTTTTGCTAATTTGTCTTGTCAGTCTTACAATGCATTATAGGTTGACCGTACTAGTAGGGAGCTGTTCAAAAGAATGTATGAACACAAAAGAGCTGTGGAAACTGGCAATGAAGCTAATGCTTTAGGTAAACATTATAAAATGGGGGGGTTGTAAAATCAATTTTAAATTTTTGGTTTTGGGAAGTATTGCTGACTATGAGATCAAGTTGAATGTTGAGGAGGAGTTGAAATGGTTGGAATATACATGGCAGGTTAAGCTGAATGCCTGCTATCCCCCTGGGCTAAACAACAGAGAAGATTTTGTAGCCTATTTGAGAAAGAAAGGGTTAAGACATTAATTGGGAATGTCATGTGATGATATCTTTTAGTATTTAATGAATGAAGTGAGAGGATTTAATTCAGTCTGAAGAAGTCTTGTGTATGAAAAGACGAAAGTGTTTACTGGATTTTTACTGAATTTCTGCATTAAAGCACAGTTTGGTTTATCACTGAGTTTATTATTTTTATTTTTATCAGTTATTTGGTTTAATACATTTTAAAGTGAAACAAAAATATACTTTATCTACATACCTTTTGCATACTATCTGAAAAAGTGTATATATGTTATTATTACTATTACTTATAGGTCTCTTTATTATTTTATTTAAATCCTCTCAAACATTATTTTCTAACATAGAGAGTTGTGTATATCGGGGTTATATTAACATATTTTACTAATCCATTTAATTTATATATAGTAATAATATATATATATATTATATATATATATATATATATATATATATATATATATATATATGTATAATTTCAAGTAATCTGTTTTTTTTGGTTATTTTATATAGTGAATGTGAGAGTATGTGATAAGTTTTATCTATGTGCAGTGGTTGTTGTGCTGAATAGATTTGGCTGCATGAAAATCGTTTATATACATTACTTCACATTATTTTAATATGTTTAACTTGTGTGGTGTTTGATCATTACATGGTCTCTTATTCTAAGAATTAGAGATGCTATTGTTTTTTTTTTTTTACAGTAACTGCTTCTTTTCAATCCCTTTTCTCTCTCTTAGTGTTAGTTAAATTGCTTTAGAATGTTTTTTTTCACATACCTTGAGCTGCTTTTCAACTTATAACAGTCTAGATTCCAAGTTCAAGCTGTCTGTGCTGCAGGAAATGCATTTTGATCTTTAACCCTCATTTACAGGAAGTGAGCTTTTATGATATTAAAACAAGCAGTAGAAACACAAAAACACAACATTTAAAATTAATCTAGTTAATTTTAAAACATATCCATGCAGTTTTTATTCTCATTATCATTTAAAAAGTGGAATGACGAAAAGAAGATAAGGAAAGAAGAATGCAGTGGGAAGAAGAAAAATAAAGGCATCTGCAGACTTAAAGACACCTCGTACTAATCTCTGTTTAGTGACATCTTGTTGTCACCCTAAGTATAGTCCAGTGAAAGTTGTATCCTTTATATAAGTGCAGTGTAAATATAATATACTTATATAGCAGATCATCACAGTACAGAGGAATATGTCATTTATAGTGTTAAAAATGTTTGTTTAAAACAATATTACTGGTTTTAATGTGTCATGAAAGACAGTTACTGCTATGCAGAATACTTGTGATAAACAAAGAAGTACCTAGTAAAGCAATATAACTCCCTCTACAGTTTCTCTGGTTCTGTAACATGCTGCCTGTTATATTGTCCACATACACACTGTCAGTCTGGATTTCTGATTATTCACTCTAAATATTTCAGGACTTGGCATTGTGAGTCCTGATATTTTAAAGGGTTACTTTTCTTAACTGATCCATTATTGTCACTGACCTAATATATTGTTTTATATGCACATTTGATTTATGCAAATGCAAACCATTAACTTCTTTGCTAGCTATTTATTATACTTCTGACATTTTCTAACTTTTGCATTGTTCAAGGGCTATCTGGTATTTTTACCTGGGCTCCCTTGGAAATCAGATTCTTCACAAGAAAATATAGTTTCATTAAATAAGATCTAATAAGTAAAATAACTGATCTTCTTGCAACAGACAGTGGCACACCTAAAGGTTTAATCTCATAAAAAATATAACAAGCACATAGACCATGGGTGAACTACAGATAATGGAAGTCCTTAGATATAACACAAATAGGTAGCTAAGCATCAAGATTGTTGGTGGAATACAGAATTCTTACAAATGAATAGCAAGAATGAAGTTGATAGCATTATTAAACAGAGAATGACATATGCCACACATAATATCTGGCAGTGTATTAAAATATTGTTACAGAGAGCTATTAATCATCTGAAAGTTGGGAAAATACAGATTAAGCATCCATAATTAAGTAAATTATGTTGCAATTCTATACATAAGGACATCCAGATGCAAATACACACTCAAATTGAAATTCATATTTATACAGACTACACTTGTCTATTCATAAGTAAGGGGTCTACAGATGTATTTACACAAGGTATAATATACTACATACCCCATATATTTTTTCAGTATACAGTTGTCACAATGCCTTTCTTGAAGTGAAATTGTGAAATCTAACACCTGATGAGATGCCCAAAACAGCTTTGGAATGCAACAAAATTATAAGGTTAAACACAGGGAATGCTTCATTACTAAAATGCAAATGAAAACAAACATGCATAAAGCTAGCATATCTTATATGGGATAACATATGATCCACACCTCTGTACACTGGTTGCTATAAAATTGTCTTTTATACAAACTGATTTTTGCCAATACAGATTAAGCATCCATACTTAAGTAAATGATGTTACACTGCAATTCTATATACATAAGGACATCCAGATGCAAATACACACTCAAATTGAAATGCATATTTATACAGACCACACTTGTCTATTCATGAGTAAGAGGTCTACAGATGTATTTACACAAGGTATAACCAACTGCCTACAAAAACTATATAACCCCATAATTTTGTTGGTGTTGCTTCAGTATACAGTTGTCACAATGCCTTTTTTTGAAATGCAATTGTGAAATCTAACACCTGATGAGATGCCCAAAAAAGCTGTAGAATGCAACAAAATTGTAAGGTTAAACACAGAGAATACTTCATTACTAAAATGCAAATGAAAACAAACATGCATAAAGCTAGCATATCTTATATGGAATAACACATGATTCACACCTCTGCACACTGGTTGCTATAAAATTGTCTTTTATACAAAATGATTTTTTACAGACATCTGACTGGAAACTCTTAACAGTGATTGTAGACTTGCCCTGAAAGAAACATTTGACTTCTTTATAGATGTTAATTTGCATATAACAGCATTTATAAACATTACTGTGCTTATACTTTAATATAAGCTGTTGCCTTCTGTGCTATATGAAACAGTTTAGAGGAGAATATGCTTAAAACACTTCAATCTGCTCAACATCTGTTTCCTTAATTATTCAGTTACTTCACTAATTATTGGAAAATAATATTAATGAGCAGATTGGACTCTTCAAAATGTTCTGCATTTGTTAGTGAAATATGTAATTTTATTTTATACTAAACTGACTTTTAAATCATTTTAAGCATTTTTCATCTCCCATTGGTATGGTGATTAACAAAACTTGATCTGCACATTTCAGAATGTGGTAATAAAAAGTATTCTAAACACATTTTAAGTATATGATACTTAAAATATAATAATAAAAAATGCTTTCTGTACAGAAGTTAGATGTTAAATGTATATTCCAAGCACTAGAGGTATTGATAGTACCATACATACATTCATAATACAAACATTCACTTAAAACACTCACTCATTTGTATATACTCTCATGCATAGATACATAGAACATATTCACTTTCTTAGCTGTTAATATACATATCAAGCATATACTCATAGTTTACAAACACACACACACACTGTTATATGCATGCACATCCATCTAAATATGTTATGTATATATAAGCATATACAATATACACAAATATGCAATTTTAAATTTTAACATCTTTTAATTATAATTCCATATTTAATTGCGTTCACCTTTTCACCCATGTTATTAAATGAGTTTCAAAAGTTTTTGATATGTGATATCTTTATATATTGGTGTTATGATATCTATAGATTAATGTGTTATAGGTGTTGCCAGTTTTATTTATTTCCACCTTATAAATGCTTAAATACTAGTTTATTTATACTATGTCCTATAGCAGAATTAATTAGATAAAATGACTATATAAATGTCTTGAAGAAATAGAGACATTGGAAATGCATTATTTCTGGGATATTTTTTATATATTCAGAAATACCTAACATCATTCTTTATTATTGACATTTCCATATGTATATTTCTATTATCTTAAATATTAATATTTCTCAAATTAATACTTTATATTGTTTTCCTTCTAACATGACTTGAGTGTGCTCTAGATAGTTATAATTAATAATATTGTTTTAAATTAAGAAACAGTAGCAACTATTTAGTTTGGTGCCATTGGGATGGGTTGGTTGGTATGTGATTTGTATGATTATATCATCAAAACATGCAATTTTAATGCCATGATGGGAGGTCTGAATGTATATAAGTTTGGAATTTTGCTTTTATTTTTGTATCTGTCCATAACAACAATTATGAATACTTGATTATTATATTTTAAGCTAAATCATCTTAAATAAGTGCGTTTACATGTTATGAATGCCAACATATAATTGGCTTGCATTAAACATCAGTGGACTTAGTAATCCATTGAAGAGGAGTAGCTTAAACAAATATTTAAAACTGCATAAAGCTTACATAATTTTCTTACAAGAAACACATTTATTATCTGAAGACGTAGATAGAGGGATGTTAAAAGATTACTCAACTCTTGTGAGGTCTCATTTTAAATAAAAATGGAGTGACACTCTTATTCTTTGGAAAAATTAATTACCTATGCCTAAAATATTAAATACCTATTCAGATAAAAATGTGATGCTGGAATTAGCAGTAGTAGAAATTGACAAAAAACTTATACTTTTGTAAATTCTTACAGGATACCTGGAATTGGAGCCAAAATTGCTAAGAAATATTTGGATATTCTAACCGTATGTATGAAAAGTGAATTGAATATTGCAAGAGATTTTAACTGTATTCTTTCTAGTATAGCCACAACTACTGATAAGGTTCCTAAGCTATTCTTAGTAGATAAAAACTTAGATCATTTTAGTAATACTCAACATTTGAGACATACGTATGATATCTAATCAACTAACTCTCATCACTTTAAACATTATTCTTATAGATTTGGCACCCAGAAAAACATTTATAAAGGTTTTACTTCTAGTAGTTTATTTACTAAAATTGAAGACGTATTGATAATTTCATGCCCTTTATATAACCACAGTGCTATTACATTTATGTTAACATTAAAGCCAAGTAATTTGATTTACTATCAGAATCCCTGCTTACATAGCAAAATTAAAAGACTTTAAGGAATGGCGTCTAAAAGAAATAGATCAATAGACTGAATTAATAATAATGGAGAAGTTTCAGAATTAATTCTTTGGGATTCTTTAAAAGCTTATCAATATGGAAGAATTAAAAATTGGTACATATGTAAAAAAAGAGTGGGATAAGGAGTTGATGTCTTTGCAGTGTAATATAGATACATTGAAATTCAATTTAAAACCTTATGACAAATCAGCAAACATTAATTTGAAGGTATTAAATCAGAAATATCTTGATGTACATCATCATATAATATTAATACATCTGGAAAAATTAAAATGACAAACTTACACAATAAACCTAGAAAGCTCACATAGGTTGTCTGTTAGATCTAAGAAAAAAATGCTAGTCATATTAAAGAAATAATTTCCAAACAAGGTGATAAAAATAAAAAAGTGACTGATATAAAACACATACTAAAATGTTTTAGGAAATAGTATGAAGAAATTAGTAACAGAGACAGACTTAGAAATCAACAACATAACCAATAACATTTTGAAAGACAATATAAGGTTTAAATTAACCAAAGAACAAAGATCTAAAATGATAAGTCATTCTATTTTAATGATTGAAAGATCAAATTAATAATCTTAAACTAATAGACCACCTGGACTTGATGGTATAATCCCAGAATTATGCAAATTATTCTCAGAGAATATTTTAAATATCCTATTAAAAGTTTTTGAACAAGTTAAACATATATCAACCATCCCCTCTTCTGGAAATATCCCCTGATATATCTTATCTTGAAACCAAATAAAGATTCTTACATATGTTCTTCTTACCATCCAATTTTATTATTAAATGTTGATTATAAAATATTTATGTCTATTCTTGCAAAAGAGTTAACCTTATTATGCCAGGACTGATACATGATAATCATTTTATACTACATAGAAAAATCCAGAATAATATAATTAGGTTTAATACTTTAATAAATCTGGCTAATAAAAACAAAAAAGAGTTAACTATAATAAGTCTGAATATAAATAATGCTTTTGATTCTATTAGTTCAAAATAATTTGTTCAAAGCAGTTAAACAATATGAATTTTCCCTAGATTTTATAAATCTTATAACTAATCTATATAGTAACCCATTCTCTTTTATTAAAATTGTCTCTTTTCTTTCTCTTTCAAAACATTAAAAGGTACAAAACAGGGTTGCCCCTTGTCACCTCCAATATTTGCTCTAGCAATTGAACCTTTTGCAAACTTTATTAGATCTAATAGCAAAATTCGGGGATTCTTGATAGATGAAAGTTGTTCCTGTAAATTTTAATTATTTGCATATGACATTTTAATAACAAGTAGTGATGCTACAGCTTCAATAGAAAATTTAAACAAGTCTATTAATTACTTTGAAAAAGTGTCAGGTTTAATGTTTAACCCTGTCGCACATCCCCTGCACTGACAAAGTGCAGTATGGCACTTTACAAAGTAAAACAGTGTCTGTGGACACTGAAATAAAACAAAAAAGTAAAATCAATGCAGGGGAGTTAACTGCCACACACCCCCTGCAGTGACAAAGTGCCGTACAGCACTTTACAAATTAAAACAGTGTCCTCAGACACTGAAATAACTAATAGCACATGAAAGCAATGCAAGGGGTGTGTGACAGTTACTGTGATACAACCCCTGCATTGTAAAAGTGCCGTACTTCATAAGTAAATAAAATAAATAAAAAACAAAATAGAACTGCTTTCCCATGTGAAAGCTAAATGGCCTATCATGGTATTCAAACCATGCACTTACAAAGCCATGACTCAAACCACTTAGCTAGCTGATCTTTCCAAACTTTGCCTATAAATTTCTATATAGCTTCTTCTATAGCTGAAATTTTGGGCAGCTCTGTTAGCTAACGGAGTTGTCCAAAATTTCAGCTATAGAAGAAGCTATATAGAAATGTATAGTTAAAGCTTGGATAGATGAGTTAGCTTAGTGGTTAGAGCCACATGTAGGAGGTGCATGGTTTGAATACCACAACAGGACATTTTGCTTTTACATGGGAAAGCAGTTTTATATATATTTTTTATTTTATTTAATGATGTAGTAATTGATATCTGTTAACCAGGGTAATGTAGGTGGTGCAAATTCCCAGTATCAGTGGAGATATAAGGTGAAAACCCCCATTTAAACACAAGTGTCCCACACAGTACAGCCACACCCCAAGGTAATGTAATGAAAGCACATAGGAGGAGGTCATGTAAATTATACAATGACTGGTCATTGATATTCCAAAACGAGCATGCTGATTGTTCAGTCCAATCAGCGTGCCCATTGTAAATCGTAGCATAGACCAATGGAAAAAGGTCTGGTTGGCCCGACTGTATTCCATTGCTATATACTGTAATTTTAAAAGTGTTCTTTTTTCTTAACAAAAAAAAAATAGTAAACCAGACTCTGGATAGAGCAGACAGGATGGAGAAAATATGAGGAAAATCAGGTACACTGTTCAAAACTAAAGAAACATACCTGATATTCCTTGTATTTCCTCCACCCTCTCTCTTTCTTACCCTTAAACTGTCTGACAATTTATTTTTGTATATAAAGTAAACAAAAATAGAAAAAAACAATGGAGCAATGGAGATCTTCTTTTCTGCATTGCTTCCTTTGAAAATCACTGATGTACTGGGTATGCATGGGAACACAAGTCCCATACACATGTGCAGTACATCAGGAAAAGCTCCCAGATACTGGAAAAATGTGGAAGGACAGAATGGCGCTGGTATACAAAGACATTTATTTAAGAAAAGTGAATATTTTCTCTTAAATAATTTCATTGTATAATAGCAATAACCACCCCATGGTTGTGGTATATTAAGATTTACCCAAGGTTGCCTTTATTTAATCACTTGGGCTTTACCCTCATGATTAAACCACAACAACTGTGGGTAAATCTTAATATACCACACCGACATTATTGGTTATTGCTTGAGTAAAATATATACACTTAATAATAATGTGTCAGTAATGGATAATATCTAATTCTAACTTCTTATTTAAATGAAAACCTTTGTTTGCCCTTAGCTCAGTTTTGCTACGCACTGCTAAGCCAAGCTAAGCAATGCTTAAACAGGACCTGTCTGAGTAATACTTAGCAGTGCTCAGCTCTGCTTAACTGGCTTGAGCATTGCTAAGACATCCCATTCTAAGTTGTATCCAACTCAACTAAGTTGATTTGCACACTGCTAAGCACTGCTCAGCATTTGCCACCTTAAGCTCTGCTCACCTCAGGTTAGTGGGTTTGCACACTGCTCAGCTTTGCTCAGCATACATGAAAATGTTCCAATGATGGCAAAGGGTGGGAATATGGCCTTATTTAAACTGTTCAGGTGGGAATACTGGGAGGAAAGTGATGAGGTTACATCTACCAACATAACAACTGCAAAAGAAAAACACAAAGTAAAGGTCATCCTGTTAAATGCTAGAAGTCTAAACATGAAACTGCACTCATTGCAAACAGTCTTAACCATGGGAAATGCTGACATCTGCGCAGTCACAGAAACCTGGTTCAAAGCTGTGAGAGCATCCCAGACATACTTGGTTACTCATCCTATCATACATTCAAACCCCAAACTGTGGGTAGTAAAGCCAAAGGAGGTGGAGTTTCAATATATATATTAAAGACACACACACACCTCCAGGCTGGTCAAACTGTATGATGCACATGAGACACTCCAGGTGCAGTTAAACATTGAGAAGACCCCTATACAGATCATAGCTAGCTACCAGTCCCCAAATCTGAACCAAGATGCCCAAACTGCCTATCTAGACCTCTTTGAATGTATCCAGATTCAACCCTTTATCCTGATCCTGGGTGGCTTTAACTAAATAAACATAGACCGGAAGTACTACTCATGCCAGAACACAAATGCCCAGAGATTCCCCAATTTTGTCAATGCAAATGCTTTGGAACAGCTAGTTGATACCCCCACAACAGATGATAATATCTTGGACTTGGTATTAATGAACATGACTAACCAGTGCAGCATCCCTGCAGTATCATCCTCCCTTGTAAGATCAGACCATAAAGCGGTCATGTTTGCAGCCACCATCACTTGCAACCCCCCCCCCATTAGCTACTGTCAAACAAAAACACTTTTCCAAAGCTGATTACATCCTCCTGAGGGATGGTATAAACAGCTTCACAGCTCCCTCACCCTCTCTAGAAACTGGCACCAGTATCCAAAACTATACCAAATTACTATATGAACATGTATATAGATACATGGAATCAGGAATATCTGACAGGACTAATTCATTCTCCACAAGGAAGAGTAACCCTGTCAAAGGACATCTGCAATAAATACATTTTATAACAAAACAAAAAAAGTGTTGTCCAGAACCAAGAAGGAGCAGTTGCCCATTTGGAAACAATCTTTCCTTAGCCTAAACAAGCACATAAGAGCACTAGTGAAATCCTTCAAAGCAAACTTCAAGTCTAGATTGGCCACATCTACTAGAGACAATCATAAGGCCTTCTTCAAATATGTCCATAATCTCAAAGGTAACACCCACATCAGCTCTAAACTGGTGGTCAATAACACTACATACACAAATGTCATAGATATAGCCAACCTGCTTGCATACAGGTCCAGTATAAACATCACCCCCTATCCCCCCAACAGTACACCAGGACATCTCCATCACCTGCCCCCCTCCCCTCATCACCATGGAGCAGGTCCTTAATGCACTCTCAAAGGCAGAAAATAAAGTCTCCATGGGACCCAATAACATCCCTGCCTGTATCCTACATGAACTCAGGCATGAGCTCTCATCTCCATTAGACACCCTATTCAACCACAACATGTGCACTGGCTGCATCCCAGCTGCATGGAGGACAGACACTGTCATCCCCCTACACAAAGGTGGGGCATCCACTCACCCAGGAAATTATAGGCCCATCAGCCTAACTACCCTGATCTCAATGGCCATGGAATGGATTATCATCGACCGTATACACAAGGACATTGGCAACCTCCAAACCCTGCATACCACACAGTTTGATTTTGTCCAAGAGAGATCACAGCTGTTAAACATGGTTGACATCTTCAAAACACTCACCATAGCCATGGACAAAGTTAAGATGGTGCACAGTGCCTACCTTGTTCTAGCCAAAGCCTCTGACACTATTTCACATTCAGGCATGATACATAAACTCTCCCAGCTAGGTACCAGATGGTATGTTACCAGATAGATAGGTAACTGGCTCACTGATAGAATCCATTCAGTCAAAGTAGGGGAAGCCACCTCTAGTAGTAGACCTGTGACAAGCAGTGTACCCCAGGGATCAGTCTTGGGGGCTTCTTACTGTTTGGTATATACTTGTCTGAGGTGCAAGCCACAATCAGTGGTCTGTGGCTGACCAAGTGTGCAGAGAACTGCAAGCTGGGTGCTGTCTTAAATTCCCCGAGTGATGTGAACATCCTTCAAGACGGCCTTACCCAAACACATGACAAGTGCCAGAAGCATGGCTCAAAATGAATGCCAAGAAATGCATCATTATCCTGTTTGGTGAAATTGTCATCCCCGCTACTCATGACATTAATAACAACATACTAAGCATGCTATCAGTCGTAAAGGACATGGGCACCCGGTTTGATAGCAACCTGACTTTTGACCACCACATTACCTCTGTTGTACAAAAGGCTGTCTGCATGGCCTACCTCATAAATCAAGGTATGTCATCCCGGAACAAGGAGATCATAACATCCCTGTACTCCACCCTTAGCAGACCCATTATTGAGTACAGTGCCCCCTTAGGCATGTACCTTGGCATGCACATGCAGCAGTTGGAGTCACCACAGAGGTTCCTGACCAGGAAAATCCAGAGTCTCAAACACTTATCCTATACAGATAGTCTAAAAGCCCTGTCCTTATACTCAGTCTCATACAGACTGCTCAGAGGTGACCTGTGTCTGGCATACAAGGACATGTCTGACTTAGCCTTGATGGAGTTGCTGCGTATCCATACGACAAACTAAAGTTGTAGAACCTGCATACAAGGCCTTAACCTGGTCTGTGACATGAATAGAACTTGTTTGTGGGATAAATTTGTGTCCTAAAGATGCAGCTGACTGTGGAATAGAGTCCCTTTCCATGTCATGCAGAGTACCTCTCTAGGCCTATTTAAGAGGAACCTGGACGACTGAATGGGAAACAGAACATACACCCCTCAGATCCCACCTGTGTCCCTGCTGGACAGGGGAAACAGGTGCTGACTTTGAAGGAATACAGGTAAAAGCCTTGGCTAGGCCTATAAGGGCCTCCAACCCCATAGCCTATTATCATCCTATGAACTTATGAACCTATTACCATGATAGTTGCTGTAATTATTTCAGACTGTCCTGCAATGTTGTCTGAATTATTCCCTGTGAGTCTGAACTCTGTAATTACTGTATTGATTGAGTATTGTCTTGTTCCTTCATTACTTATTATTAAATATAGGTAAACCTTGTAATTGTGTCTGGTCTGTATAGAACTAAGTAAGCTCTTAGATTACTTGCATGTGTATTCAGTGACACTGTATAGCCCACTCCAATAGGCTCGGTCTTGATTACTCTTACCATTTGGCTAATAGGCACATCACACAGTAAGATTTGTCACCCTTTGGTGAGGGCCTTATGCTAGCTGACAAAGAGCTGTATTGTGGCAGTCTGAGCTACATTTAATTGTGGGTTAAAGGAGCCATAGCTGTTAAACCTTTGCCAGCCTTTCCCAGGAGTGTGTATGTGTAATTCATAAATCATATCACAAAGTGTGTGTGTCAGCTACTTGGGCAGGGATACAAAGCACAAGTTGGACAGAGAGGGTGATGGATGTTTTGGCTTCTGTGCTCTGCTGAGATGTTAACCATATAGCTGTGCCAGTGGGGAGTCTTATTGGGGATCTGGAGAGAGAGGGAGAAACCAGTCCCAGACAGACTGTGATCTCTGTGTGCTCTAAAGGGTAATTCTATTTTACTATGTGTGTGTATTTGACATCCTCCCATTGTCTACATCCCTCACTGGTGGTACTAGTGAGGATTGAGGATCCTTGATTATTGGGCCAGTGCAGGGGTGTCACACTGACAGTACATACTGGTGGATACTGCTGGCATATCACATCATGCACCATCCTTGAGCCATCTCTGTCTGCCAATGTCATACAGGATTATTTCTCAGATTGTCCAGGTCTCCCTGACCATTTCTGACATATTCTGGCTAGGTCAATGTGTACCTCACACGTGTGTCTGAATGCCTGATACCAATGGCTAGCATACCTGGTGAGACCCTGCAGCATGACAGCAGGTTAGCAGGTTATAGGTACTAGTAGTGGGGGGATGCTGTCCCTGGCTCAGCAGCAATGCATACATACTGAGCATGCAGTGTTATGGAATGGATACAGTACTCATGTACCATTACTGTGTCTCCAGGGGTCTGGCATGTCACATACACATTGCCCAAACTCTGTGGACAGCCATCATGTATTGTCCACCTTGTGTGCGGGATTACATATTTGTCTGGCAGGGGGGTCTACATTTATCAGGCACATGTACCCAGTTTGCAAACATCTGGATACTGCAGATGTCAGACACCTATCAGGAGGTTACCCTACACCATATATGCACTGCTCTCTGTTATTGTGTACCTCAGATGTTCCTGAAATGCCCATATGCACCTGTAGGGGCAGTTACCTATTTGTCAGATGTAGGCTGGATGACATGTTACAGTAATGTTGCCCATAGGGGACTCCCAGCGGTTGATGGCAGAGATGTGTGTGGACACATAACAACACAGTTTGTCACAGCAGTCAGGCCATGTCTGGTAGTCCTAGAACAATCTCAGGTAAGTAGTCTATGGGCCATGAGCATTCATATGCCTAGCCCACATGTTAGCACATGTGCAAGCAAGGCAGCAGCTGATGTCCCCGTCCAACAGGGACACAGGTGGTATCCCAAGGGTGTATGTGCTGTCAACCATCCAGTTGGCCAGGTTATGCCTGCAAAGTTTTAGGTAACTAATTTTCCTGATGTGCACAGGGTGCCCATTCCACCTCAGGCTGCTTGTGTGTGACACACATGTGAGCTGTCCACAAGGCAGTCCAGGTCGCTCACCAGGTTGAGTATGTGTGTGTGTGTGTGTGTGTGTGTGTGTGTGTGTGTGTGTGTGTGTGCGTGTGTGTGTGTGTGTGTGCGTGTGTGTGTGTGCGTGTGTGTGTGTGTGTGTGTGTGTGTGTGTGTGTGTGTGTGTGTGTGTGTGTGTGTGTGTGTGCGTTTTACCACAGTGGACTATGGCTTGCAGTTGTGCAGCAGTGACAGCAATGTGGGTTCTGTGATTGCCATGCATGATACAGTGACATAACTGAGGAGTATGTATGACACCAGCTAGAGGGTTGGCTCATAGCCTAATACCAATACAGGCCATTCAGTGTCTACATTGGAAAGCATGTTTATATTAATGTTAGGTTTACATTTTAATATTAATGTTACATTTATTTACTGATGCAGTTATTGACATTTGCAAAATACATGTGCCAAACATCAAAATATGTAATATGTGATGCATTTAATGACCGTCAAAAAGGTCAAGTTTAAGCATAGGTGTGCAGTTTTGCAAAGTGTGGCATGGTGCTCAGCAATTCTTAAATGAAATATGAGATATATACAGTGGTCTAACAGCATATCCTCACTGGCTGAATGGTTAGGGCACTGGCACTTGTACATTAGGTACAAGGGTCGAATTGTGACCATTCAACTTTTTACAAGTTATAGCGAAATGTTGTAAATTTTTTTTGTTTTGTATATATTATAATATGTTAACAGTGGTGGTCCAACTTGACAAGAAGCCCATTGCAGTGGAGACCCAAGTATAAAAGCCCCAGTTACACACAAGTGTCCACAACTATAACAGTTACAGGAACAGATCACGGAGTTAAATGCATATGGTTAGGACATATAATAAAATAGATGCACCTAAGAATGAAGTAACATTACTGAACAATAAGTTACAATACTGTTGTATATATCTAAGCAGTAATTAGATTGCTATGTGAAGCTAAGGCATGCAACAAAATAACCAGATCTGACAAGTCTCAAACCCAGAACCCTCTGCACTAAAGTCAGAGTATTGCAGCAGTATGCCAGATCAGTGGTAGTCATGTAAATGTTTATTTTAAAATATATCATGCAGTGCAGTGATGTAACATTAGGGAAAACATACAACCTTGCCAAGTAATGAACTGAAGACTTTTTGCATTACAATCACAGCAGCACACCACTAGGCCAAATCAACTGTGGATGTTTAGTGTTCATTTGCAAATTATAACTTGCAGTACAATGATGTAGCATTAGGGGAACAACTACACCCCTACCAGGTATTAACTCCAGGACCCTCTAAACCTGAGTCAGAGCAACACATCACTACAACAACTAAGCTATAGAAAATAAAAAAAAAATAAGTCACAGTGATGTAACAATAGGGATAACATGCACCTCTGCCAAATATAGAAACCTAAAACATCTGAGCCAAAGCTCAGTGCAATACACCAGTAGGACATCAAACCTCTGGGGAATTACCGGTGTATGTACCAGGACAACCCAATTCCCAGTGACACAACTTCCAAATATAATGGCATAAATGACAGCTTACTTGGGTCTGTGATGCAGACACCAACCCGGTACACAGTCATATAAATGCTGATGGATGTATGGGATGCCTGCAATATCAGGTGCACCTGACAACTGCAAAGACTGTTGCACCTACTTATGGCATGATTGTCATCAAACCTATACTGTGTGCTGAAGTACTGGCAGGTCAGTGCAGATTGACCTTACAAACTCATGACAGACAGGTCAGTGTCATAAGCCATAGACATCCAAACACATATGTCCATGCCAATCCAGTGTAACACACAGTATGCATGCACATATATCCTGCTGTTTACTATCGTTTGTGCAAATGACAGAATGTCGTGCACAAAATTTAAATTGATGGTATAGTTGAACACACTTATGCAAATGCAGTACTGCATTCACATAAGTGTATTTGACTATCTACACGGAGAATATGGTACAGTGGGGATTGGAAATTCATCCATATCCCCACTGTAGTATGATCTCAGAGTTAGAATATATTAGTAGCAGGGGATGTGGGGGGGTGTGCCCCCCTGCAAAAACATGATATGTCATATAGGAGTCTGATTTACATCAGCTCCTATATGGCTATCATGTGATGGTTTCGGTAACAATGTCGACTCAAATGTGTCAGTCATTCGGTTCGACATTGTGGGCATTCGGAATGTTTGTGTTTAGTTTTACTTTTCGTTGTTTTAAACGGCAAATGTTGTGCTGTTCGAACCAACAATAGTAAACCATATCCTGCACATACACCTCCCATAATAATGACTTAGTAGCTCTATCTTTTGCATTCCTAGCATGTCTCACATCAAGATACCCACAGTCCAGTGTGTTTCACAACATTTACATGCTTGTCGATACAACATGGAAATAAATGAGCCTTGCAATGTCCAGCAGAAATGGTTGCTGATATCACAGTCACTGCCACCCACAGGAGCACATCAAAAGCCATGAGAGTAGCATACATGTCACAAATATATATATATATATATATATATATATATATATATATATATATATATATATGTGTGTGTGTGTGTGTGTGTGTGTCCTAAATGTCCCCTACCACTCACTGGATGGCAGTACTACTTAACATATGTACCAAAGGCTCATACCACACCTTGAGTTGTATGGGTACACACACCCTGGCCATACTGTGACACAAGACCTAACACTGCCCCCTTACTGACATATAAAGCATGCAGTCCCCCAATGCCATCACACTCCCCATTTGGGGTCCTGGCCAGAATCCTGAAGCTGTGGCCTGCTACACATGCAGCAGTCTGTCCAGCTGTCCACTACAGACCTAACATACCTCCAAAACACCTAGAGCAGGGCATCCACAACACAACTATACATAAAGTGTTGGTGGGAGAATTCACAGGTGACAGAGACATGTGTCACAGTCTCCACCTACAAGCATACACAGCTGATACACCAGCATCAACTGCAGCAACATGCACATCCAGATAGGAATGATGCATGGCACACACATCTGCCTGTCAGCTCACTGGCCCCAACACACATTGTTGAACAGTACACTGCTACAGAATCTGAAGGTCTGTTAACAATGGCCACACATAGCATGAAGCACTGTCAAAATAACACAGCAATCCATACATTGGGCAGTATCTGTACATACACTTTATGATGCCATAGCTCCCACACCTTGATAATATCCTACTCACAGGCCAGAGAAAGGTAGGAGGCCTACATGAACCCCTTAATTATAGCACTGTGTTGCCATACCATTGGCTAATGATAATGCTTCAGGATGCTAGTAGTAAGTGAGAGTCACTGTTTGCTGCACAGGCAATCACCTATTCATGAGCATTACCTACAGAAGGCAAGCAGCTGCCTATGGTAAACAGCTCTGACACCTTCTTGAAGACAGGCTGCCATTTCCTAGGAGACCACCACTTGATTTCTTCCATGAAGGAGTACAGCAATATACCAGGTATGTTACACAATTGCACATGGAATTAAATGCAGATAAGGGGATGGAGTCATGGGATATAGGTATCTCAAAAGTAGGTGTCAACTACATTTAATGTAATGACATGTTGCTGTTATTCTGCTGTTCAGCACTTATGGCCATCACGTATGGCTCTGTCAGCATTGACATATATCACACCTCTGGCCCCTGAATGATCACAGCAATGATCAGCTCACATATCACTGATACTGGAATGTCCGTTGTACAATAGTGACAGTAAGCAGTGGTCGATACAGCTGGCATATCACATCATATACTGTCAGTGAGCCCCTCTCAGTTTCTGAATGTCATACAGTCTTAGGTCAAGGATTGTCCTGATGTCCATGAACATTCCTCATGTACTCTTGCTAGGTCCTTGTGTACTCCACAGCTGTATCTCATTGGCTGACACCACACTGGCTCTGCCTCAGGAGCTGTGGCCACTCAGGGGTCATACAATGTAAGGGAATGATTAAAGTAGCAGATATTAATGTGCCGTTATGTGCCGGGTATGTGACATGTCACAAACACATTCCCCGAACACTGGGGACAGCCGATATGTATTGTCCAACTGCTGTGTAGAGGTCCACATTTGTGTGGGAGGGGGGTCTACATCTATCAGGCACATGTACACCTTCTGCAGACATATGGGTACAGCATATGTTGGACACCTACAAGGAGGATACCCCACACCAGATGTGCAGTGCCCTCTGTTATTATGTAGCATAGATGTCGCTGGTATGCCCTTGTGCATCTCTAGTAGCACTCACCTATTTGTTGGAAGTAGTCTGGATGACATGCTACTGTAATATTGCCCATAGGGGACACACAACTGTTGATGGCAGTGATGAGTATGGACACATACCAACACATTCTGTCATAGCATCAGGCCATAACCAGTATCCCTGGTACCAAATGAGGTTACATGGCATATGGGCGGGCCCTGAGCACCCATATCCATAGGCTGGCTGTCAGCCCATGTGCATGCATGCCAGTTCCTGCTACCTCAGTCCAACAGAGACACAGGTGCTATCTCAAGGGTGTATGTGGAGTTAACCATCCTTTGATGCAGGCCCCGCCTGCAATGATGTTAACTGCTAACCTGCCTGATATGGACAGGGTGGCCATTCCACAGCAGGGTGAGTGTGTGGTACAGACATTCGAGCTGTCAATAAGCACAGTTGCTATCACACACTGGGTTGATAGCATATGTGTGTGTGTGTGTGTGTGTGTGTGTGTGTGTGTGTGTGTGTGTGTGTGTGTGTGTGTGTGTGTGTTAACACACAGGGGCATGAGCTGCACCTTTTCAGTATTCTCATCGTTATAGTTTCTGTGATTGCCTTGCATGCCACACTGAGCTCACCCCTGCGGATTATGTATGACATAAGGTAGACTGTGGCCTTATAGGCTATCATTCTATCGTAGATGTTTGAGGCCCTCGTAATGCCTAGTGGGAAAACTCATTGATGTCCCCAGCTGCTGCATGTGCTGTGTGATGTGATTGATGAACAGGCAATCATATACTAACCAGGGCCTTATTGGGGGAATACAGGGATGTTTACACCCCATGTCCCCTGATGACATGCCCATATGTATGTCTTGGCCCATGTAGCAGCATTACCTTACAACAGATGAAACCTTGTAGTGATAGGTCTTGGTGCCAGACACCTTTGTCCACAGATCCTTCATGAGCAATTGCTACCTAGGATGTATTTAGTACTGTGATAATATGTGTGGATGTCACACCCCTCAAAGGGGTTGACAATGAATGTTGTGGTTTGTGGCCTGAGTCCATGTGTCTGTTAACAGTCATCTAACTGTGTGAGACCCTCCTAGGCAGATGTCCACATCATTAGAAAATCTGGCAATGGCACACAGCATGCAGCCATTTGCAGGCATGGTTGGGCATGGGGTAATGGGTATTCCCTGCACCTCAGGGGTGTACATCACACATAACATGGCAGCACACAAAACAACAAGTTGCTCCACTAGATCTGGGCAAATCGCTTTGGGAGGATTCACCTATGTGGCATAGGTGGGTTGTGTCTGTGTACCACTGTGATACCCCTATGATAACATATGGTACAATGTATACATGGAAGTGTTATATCTATAATGGGTAGGTGGGTTATGCCATCACAGGGCTTATCCAGGTCAAGGTAGGGGGTTTGTAGTATCAACCCCTGTCCATGCATATGGTGACTCTCTCATACAGGTCAACTGAGTATAACAGACATGACCCCTTCCTGGACAATGCTTAACTGTCCATGATGGAGTGTGTGCAGGTACACAGTGTCATGGCTAATGGTTCCAATATAAACTGTGCCATGGTCTTGCAGAACAACATAGTTAGGCTGCTTGGTGTATCATGCGACTGAGTGGTGTACACCACATAATACACTGGAGTGGTGACAGTACTCGACCATCAAACAGCAAGCACAATAGCAGTGGGCAGCCCTCCTTTGAATAGAGTACCCTATGGTGTTACAAGATTATGGTCTGGCCCATGTAGGGTACACCGGGTCTATATTAGAAGACCAAAAGATTACTTCAGTGAACGCTCATATGAGCGAAAACGCTGCTAATCGAACTGCTGATTGCGGGGGGCTGTGCCCCCCACACCCCCCGCTAACTATATATTCCAATTCCGAGATCGCACTACAGTGAGAAAAGGGGCAAAAATCTCACTCCTCACTGTACTGCGACCCCACAAACACCATTTCATTTACCAGCATTTTCGTTCATGTGAATGTTCGCTGAAGTAAACTTTCAGGTTTATAATATAGATCCGGATACACCCTGTGATGTGGTTGTGTCCCATAGCAAATGTATACCATGATGTCCGGTTAACAGTGGTTAACCATTCCCCACATTTAGGAGATGGCTAAGTTTGTGTGGACATACTGATGTACTGATAGTGAAGATAGGGGGTGGCACCTACACTGACTGTGTCAGCCATCCAGTATGCCATACCAACAGCACCGGTATAGCTGGTATGCATGGCCACCACAAGCGAGCAGATGTAGGTGCACCCTGTGCTGTTGCAGACATATGTGCAGTAGGGGAGAGGATTGTCTGTAGTGGATGTAGACAAAGTAAGCTCATTGTTTGTGATGCAGGTGTGTAGTATTAATACTAAAAAACAGGAACCAGCACTTCCAAAAACCAATAAACCAGCCAACAAGTGCTAGAAAACGTTGATACTCGGTCCAAGCAGTTTATTCCACAAACTAGTAAATCAAACCAAAAATAAAAGCAAACGATAAAACCAAACGATAACTTATGTTAACGCTCTTATAACAACAAATCAGTATGCGTTTTCGTCCTTGTGCATAGGACTTCATCAGACAATTCTCATAAATTAATTACAGTCTTTAAATAGTGAATGAAATCAATTTACCTATATAAACTATCCATAGACATTTCTTAGTTGATTCAAACCAACCTATCAAAATACAAAAGCTCATAAATATTTATGCCTATCTGGGAAATGTACGTGACTACTTCAAATACATAAATTGTTTGCTCTCATTTAAAGACTTTCACAATTTTCATCTCTAAATGTAAACAATGTACATACTTATAAATATGAATAAATATTTATTTAAATAATTAATTAAATAAATAAATAAATAAACAAATAATTCTAAAAACTTCTTTAAAAACTTCTTTAAGAAAACTTTGACATTTCATTCTTTATATATATACGTATATATATATATACAGAAGGGTCTGGTGTGTATAATGGACTGGTGCCCTCTAGTGTCTTTTGTGAAAATTGCAAAACATTACAAAATTTATGTTTTTATTTTTGGTTTGATTTACTAGTTTGTGGAATAAACTGCTTGGACCGAGTATCAACGTTTTCTAGCACTTGTTGGCTGGTTTAGGTGTAGTATTAATCCCATTCACAAGTACACACTATGGAGACATTGCTCCAGAATGGGCAACCATCCCTACTTTGTGTTGGACAGTGGTATGTCCTCCTCCTCCCTGTTATTGACAGTATGTATTGCAGATGTCCACCAGACAGGTATACATATCCAAACACATGAAGGTGTATGCCTGTAGTGTATAGTATACTACATGCATCTATAGAAATGCACGTATAGTGCTTGTGTGTATGTGTGCCTATTGCTGCCAGTCTTTGATGAGGTGTTGGGGCTGTGTGACTGTGTATATCCCCAGGAGGATGTACTACACCTTGGAGGTGTATGTATGACTGACCATAGCTAGACATGTATTGTGGGAGATGGTGAGTGCAAACATGACTACTTGATGTTAGTGTTGTCATAGATGATGACACTGTACGTATGCTGCAGTGGTAACTTCTGTTGTGCATTGTCAACTGCACTACACCTTCAATTCATGTGGGAGTAGCCCCTGGCTGCACTGAGGTATTTGTAATTGTACTGATGACATCTCTCCAGGCAGTTGTGTGGTTTCATGGGTTCACCTTACAATGCATGTTACAGGAATTGAAGTGACCCAGGTTCAGGGTACAGACACAACTCCTGATGCAGTTGATGATGTCCATATAGGCAGAATGGGATTACTGGTCACATGTGGTGGCTGGCAGCTATCTGTCATCTGCATACATGTGTGCTGTCAGTGGTGAACTACCCATGAAGTATCCCCAATGCATCTTACTGGCTGTACAGCATGGAGGTGTTTATGTGTCTTACACTGTGTGAAACACCATGTCCCATGCCATTACCAGCTTCTCCTTTATGTTCTGAATGTATGATAGGATGATTGACCAGGTAAGGCCAGGGTGCTCTCTGCAGCTATGAACCATGGTGTATGTGACTGCATAGATGTTTGCATTTCCCAGGGTTAAAAATGCTAGCAATGAGGTCTGAGTCATGTATACACCTTTACCATCTAGCAGCATGGCCTTCAATATGTGCCACACTGACAGTTGTATGTTGGTATTGATTACTTCACCACGATTGCTAATTGGGTCATTAGGAGACCGGCGACAACCAGTGCCAGACCCATGAAGACCTGTGAAAACAGATGGAGGCCATCATTTGCAGAGTTTCATGGTCTGTTTATCATATCATCCCACAATCACAGGCACTGGTACACCGAGAACATCACACAACAAAAGGGGCACATGTTAAAGCCAACCATTTCATGACTGGATTGCACCATCTGTCTGGGTGACAGTAGAATGCTGTTTAAGGATAGGTACATACCTGCCTAGGGCACATAATCAGTGTGATCACTCCTGTCTCACTGCATATAGTCCGGGATGGTACATGTCATGCCAGGAATACCTACAGGTACTGTGACAGACTCATGACAGTACATATCGTTGATGGACAGCAGTGCATATGCAATATGGTGGAGTGTGTCACCTGTCTCAAGTTTGATGAAGGTGAGTACGGTTTGCATGATACTGTGTTTGACAGGAATGGGGTGTGCTTTCCTGAAAAAGGGAAGCTTGTGGTAGACAAACATGTTTATTTGGCAGATAATTTTGCTGTCTCATATGTGGTTCTGGCCTGTTGTACTAGTAATGCTTGCAGAGTTATGCTCACATTTATGGGGCAGATGTTGAAGGGTTGGGCACAACATTGCCATCTAGGCATGCCACAGCCCACCTGTTGTAAACCTGTCAGATACAGAGTGGAGTGGTACTGAATCTGGGAAGTCTGCGTGCAACAGGTGTTGAAGGCCATGGATAACATTTGTAGGTGTTAACTTAGCCTTTCCACTTGCTGCTGCTGTCTGCATAGGTACATTCCAGAATGGCCATGTTGATAATGTATTGTAGTAAAGACCGAGGACTTAACAGAGGTAAGGTACACCTTTTGCTTGGATGCAGTCCCTTTACCAATGTGGTAAAGCATGTACAAGCCTTTTCTGACCACTGCCACTACTTGTTGCCTGAATGTGACAGTGTTATCCTCCTGAGTACCTAGGTCTGTCAACACTGTCTGAGTGTTAATGGCATAGCCATTGATGTGAAACATAGTGTGGCGATGTCCATGACATATGGTATGATGGTACTGTTGTCTGCATTCAGCTTGAGTCTAGGACATTGGCAACATTCCATACCCACTGTATGACCCTATAGCAGTGTGTTAAAGGCAGTTTGTGTGTCTATGACAGACAGCACACTACGTAGAGTGGATACAGCCTTGGACAGTACCTACATATGTGAGTGGTGGCAGTTAGCATTCATGCCTACATATGTGCAGGTCATTGGGTGCAGCAGCTAATCACAGGACCTCCACAGGTCTACATATTGCACACACATATGCAACACAGATTGGGTTCACCATTTTATCAAATGTTGACTGTGTTACATGTCTTGCAGTACTGTGACAGTTGCCAGGACATACCATACCCTTGAGTAGTGCAACTGAGAGGACTTCCCTGGGTTTGCTAATATGACAGCTTCTTGGAGACACAATACCTTTGCTTATGCTATTTGTCATAACGATCAGGTGCTTCTGATGTGAAATAACTGCTTTATACAACTAGTAAACATTGTTAAGGGTATGTTTGTTGCCCTACACTCTGGGTACTTCTATATTGCTTGAGTCATTGTCACAGGTGACATGTTGCAAACATGAACTGCAACCTGCAGGGTGGGATACATGGTGGCCATACCTCTCTCCTCTACATATTGTTGCAAAATGTCCTGATGTTTGCCACATACGTTTGTTCCACTCCCCATGACATTGAGGTTTTATGGCAGATATGTGGCAAAACATGACAGAGTAATGTTAAACAATGATAATGTATATTGTCAGGTCAGAACACATAACCTTCAGGGGATGCATGCCAATGCACAAGCTGCTATGCTGTCCACATTTTATGTGTGTCATGGCAATATGTAAATACTGAGCCTAAGATTTGGCCTTTGTCCAACTCTTCTGTATGGCTTTATTCAGGTGTCCTTCTATGATGGCCTGAGAGGTATGCTGGTGGCCCTAACACAGTCACACCACTGCAAGGGGATATACATACATACACACACACCAACCATGTACTACCATTGTTGGGAGTACAACCCCTACCTGGCTAGTTTTACCTGTGTTGTTGCTATATACATGACGCAAGCACCACAAATCCTATATAGTGTAGGTGTATCTGCCACTACTATTCAGGTACTTGACATATGCAGGTGGTGTAAAGATTGCCACTGGGGGTTTGCAAGGCCCTAAGAATGTTATAACCATCTCACCCACAAACACAATTCTGCATGTGGACATGGATTGAAACACATATGCACACAGAGTGGGCACTTTTGTGTTTAGAAGACTTACCTATCTAGTTACCTAAACTACATACCAATATAGGTATTGCACGTGCAACAGTGGTATTGATTTATAAAATGTGTAACTTTGCTTCTAACATGGATGACATCTGTAGGCCCTGAATAGGTTGCCAATGGGAGAGGTAACAGGGTGGAACAGATAGACTAAATGGTATAACCATCTCACACACACACACACACACACACACACACACACACACACACACACACACACACACACACACATGACAGCCATGCTGCTACAGGGGATATGTAGACACAAACACATACACTCACACAGTAGGCAGTATTCAGATTACAATCCCTACCTATCTAGTTGTCTGTGCTATAATGCTACCTATCTATCGCATGCACCACGGTGATTATCTGCTGGAGACATACCTCACAATGTCATAAACCAATTAACCTGGACAAAGCCTTCATTAATTGTGGGATACACTCACAAAATAAAGGGACACCTTTCACATATTTCTCTTACATACCAAGACAACTGATAAGGTAAGAGGTTTTCCATCAGCATGGCCTTTCAGTAGGGTATGACATATGAAACGCATATGTCTGTCAATATTTCTGATGTCAACCCTCAATTAATTGACAGTGATTTGACAGAAAACCCTTTTTGTATGAGACATGGACCACATATATGTGGCAAACATCAGGGCATTCTGCAATAAGTTGTACAGTGGAGTGTTACAGAGTACAATGTTTAAAACGGTGCATCTAAGGTGGATGACATCACCATGCCCTGTGATGTAGTGCCATGGGGGGGGTCTAAACAGTATAACCAACCTCCGCATGGATTATGCATCACTCACACACACATACACACATGTGCACGCACACACACATGCACACACACACACACAAACACACACATATACATACAGTAGCCAGTATTGGGATTCATACCCCTACCTATCTAGTTGTATGTACTATAGTGTTATGCACATATCGCAAGTGCCACGGAGATTAGATGGCTGAAGAGTGTCCAAAGGTGCTTTTAAGGTTAATGATAACAGCAGCCCTTTTAAAGTAGGCAATGGGGGTTTACTGGGTGGAACAGGCCTCAACCTACAAACACACACAAAGACTCAGACACACACAAATACACTCAGACACACAGCTGCCAGTACCTAGATTAGAACCCCTACCTATCTAGTTATATATACTATAGTGCTATGCACTTATCACAAGCACCACAAAGCTTAGATGGCTAAGGAGTGTCCAAAGGTGCTTCTAAGGTGAAGGACATCTGCATCCTTTGTAAAGTAGGGCAATAGGGGGTTTACTGGGTGGAACAGGCCTCAAAATGGTATAACCTACAAACACACACACGGACTCTGATGCAGACACACACAAACACATGCAGACACACAGTTGCCAGTACTGAGATTAGAATCACTACCTATCTAGTTGTATGTATTACACTACTATGTACTTATCACAAGCACCATGAAGCTTAGATGGCTGAGGAATGTCCAAAGATGTTTCTAAAGTGAAGGACATCATCAGTCCTTGTAAAGTATGGCAATGGAGGGGGTTACTGGGTGGAACAGGACTAAAAATTATATAATCTACAAACACACGCAGATGCTGACACACACATATACTCAGGCACACAGTTGTCAGTACCGAGATTAGAATCTCTAACTATCTAGTTGTGTGTACTGCAGTCTTATGTACTTATCACTAGCACCATGAAGCTTATATTGCTGAGGAGTGTCCAAAGGTGCTTCTAAGGTAAATGACATCAGCAGCCCTTGTAAAGTAGGGCAATGGGAAGTCTACTGGGTGGGAAAGGCCTCAAAATACTTTCACCTTCAAACATACATACTTATAAACACACACACATTTGCCAGAACTGAGATTAGAATGCCTGCTTATCTAGTTATTGCTATTATGGTGTTATGTAGTTATCACAAATGCCACAGAGCTTATAGGGCTGAGGGCTGTCTCAAGGTACTTCTAAGGTCAATGACCTCAGCAGGACTGCTAAAGCAGTGCAATGGGTAGTGTACTGGGTGTGAATGGCCTAAAACCTACAAGCACATACACACACAGACACACAGACATACACACACACACACACACACACACACACACACACACACACACACACACACACACACACACACACACACACATTAACCTACAAACACGAACACACACACACACACTCACGCACACACATGCACACACACACACACACACACACACACACACACACACACACACACACACACACACACATACACACACACACATACACACACACACACACACTCATTTGTTGTGAGATTATAACTCCTAAATCACTACTATTACACAGTGGAGCTCACCTTCATGCTCGCATATGCCATTAGTTACAATTGGTGTGCAATTGTCTGCAACACGACAACACTCTATGCCTTTCAGGGTGTCTTTGTGTATGACACGCTCTCTCTGTCTCCCTCCCTCTCTCTCTCTCTCTCTCTCTCTCTCTCTCTCTCTCTCACTGTCTGTCTCTCTCTTCCCCATATGTCTATGTGTGTATGCTTAAAATATATTTATATGTTGCCCATATATATATATATATATATATATATATATATATATATATATATATGTGTGTGTGTGTGTGTGTGTATGTGTATGTGTAGCACACTCCAAAGATGGGGATATAGCACATATGGGCCTCCTAGTGATAGCTGGGGGTAATCCTGAGTGATGGGTGTGGGTAGAGACAGTTAAGATGTACATAGCTGTCTGTATGCAAAGGCATATCTGCAAAATACAGTTGTATAAGCCAATGTATGCTTACACATGGGCTGTAATTTTCTAAGTGTAGGAGCATGCCCAGTATGACCTTCTATAGTAATAGCGGGAGTCCATTCCAGAGATATCTCTACTCTGGTCTAGGGTTTTCTGTGCTACAGCCATATCTGTCAACCTGTGACTGCAAGAACTCTGGGGATAGCCTGGAAAATGGGGGGGACAATGGGTCCAACACAGAGATATTGCTCTTACAGAGTTAGAAAGTTGCTAGAGTAACAGGGTTTGTTTTAGCAGACATTTTCTGACATATATGACATCTGACACTGACATGCATGTCATTACATACTGACATAGATCCTGAGATCATTACAGTGACTTACCAGTGACATACAAGATTTAGGATGAACAGACCAAAATTATAAGCCAAAGTATAGACATTCTGGCCAAATCCAGCCAGTTGAGAGGTGTGGCTACAGCCAATTGGCTGATTAACCTGTGTAAATAGTCCAGCACCTCAGTCTTATACTAGCCAGTGATCTACTGGTTGTGTGGTAGCCTTCTTAACTGAAATGTCATATTCTGGTGTAGGTACAGAGTGCATTGTACTGAACAGAGAGTTCCACAATATGTGTGGTATAGTCTAAATAGCACTGTGATTTCCTGGTACGTCAGTTTTGTTTGTTTGTGTCTTTCAGCTTTTCCCGGTTAGGGGTCGCCACAGCAGAACTCCGGTCCGCTAATGATTGGCAGTTGATTTTTAGGTACCGGCTTGCCAGGCCTGATGCACAACCTTCAACGAAGGTATGCCCATTTACGCATGTCTCCACACAGAAGACGCTCTAGCTGAGAATCGAACCGGACAGCGTCTTACTGTGAGGCGACAACGCTACCGCAGCACCATGCAGTATAGAGTTATATGTTGAACCACTGACAGACATTTGTTTATAGGCTCATAGATTAAAAGGACGTTACTAGGCTATTGGCTCTGAAGCCTTGATAACCCTAGCAGATGAGAGTGTAGCCCATGTTAAGACATGTCAAAACCCAGCGCCACTGCCCAGAAGGGACAAAGGTAGAATCACATGACTGTATTGTCTGTTTCCCACACAGTTATCCAGGGTGTACTTCATAGGTAGGTACTAGGCTATTGGCCCTAGGGCCTATATAAACCTAGCCAAAAAGGTACCCTGGCTTTCGCCACCCAAGAAAATTATTTTCCTGTACCCCTGTTACGCAGAACCACAGAAGTGATCCCTGGGGTAAATTTCCTATTTCCCATCCAATCATCAAGATTTTTCTTGAATGAGGAGCTTTGTTTGATATAGATAGGTAGTTTGTTCCAGAGTATGGGAAGTCTCTGGGACAGGAATCTATCCCTCCAGCATGTTATGTCTATTGTGGTGACAAGGTTTAGGTCCCTAGAGCATGTAGCTCAGAGAGATTGGGATTTCTTTAAGTGGAGCATATCCAACAGCTCTGGGTTTGACATAGCTTTGTATGTTAGGCAGAGATCACTTCTGAGTAGACGATATGCAACGGATTAAACCTGGAGTTTTTTTAGATTGTCTGCATAGGGCATCTGTTTGAAGCCAGTAATCCTCTTTGTGAGGAATTTCTGTGGCGTTTCCAGTTGTTGTAGATGTCTTGTGAGGTACATACCAAAAGGGGAATTGGACTCTATAATGGGTCTAATGAGTGATGAGTATAGGGGAGCAATTACCTCTTTTTTCCTGGATGAGAAACCTTTTGTGATGAGGTGTGCCACATAGAAGGATTGCCTGACTACTGTGACGATGTGATTATCAAAGGAGAGACTACTGTCCACCTGTGTCCCAAGGTCTCCTATCACACTTCCGGTGTTAAGTAGACTACCGCCTATGTGGTAGTTCATGGGTACAGAGTTTTTGCCAAAAGGGATGACAATGCACTTTTTGGCATATTTTATAAAGTACACATTATATAGAACCATAATTTTTCACTATGCGTTTTCATTTACAGTGCTAAGGTACTGGCTTTTTTAGTAAGAGACTGGGGAATATGCCCTCTCTCTACTGTAGATCAATCTCTGAGTTAATATATAATTAGCAGAGGGTGTGTGTGTGGGGGGGGGGGGATGCAAAAACAGTTTTACATTGTTTTTATCATTTGTAGATCAATGTTGTCATGTTTTAATAAAATTCTGAATAATATACAATACATACATATACACACACAGTTCCCCTTATTCCCATACTGTGAAATCTCTGAGTTAGAATATATAGAAGTAGCAAGGGGTGGGGGGTACACATGGGATTGCACTCCCCCACAAAAATTAGATGCTCTGATATTTCCAGAAACATATGCATTATAATATTAACTCTTAATATCAACTCTCCCTACTCCAGCAGATATTTACTGGGGAGAACTCTTGAGAAAACCCCTACAACTTCACAAAGGGTATTGAGGTATTTGGTTGATGTGGACAGGGAGTGTATTCCACAAATGGGGGAGTCTGTGGGACACATATCCGTCACACCAACAACTCCCATTGATATCATAGACAAGGTTGATGCTGCGCCTACAGGTTGCTTGAGTGGGACTTGACTTGCAGATGTGCAGCATTCCCATCAAGGCAGGGTGTGGATTGCTTTGTATGAAAGACAGAGGTCACCTCTGAGGAGTCTGTATGGAAATGAGTAGAGGGACAGTGCTTTTAGCCTATCTGTGTAGGGTATGTGTTTGAGGGTCCGGATTCTCCCAGTAAGGAACCTCTGTGGTCTCTCCAGCTGCTGCATGTGCTTTGTGAGGTACATGCCGAAGGGGGGGTTATACACATTAAATGGCCTTATAAGGGTGGGATACATGGATCTTATGATCTTTTTGTCCCTGGATGAGTTACTCACTTTTGTGTAAAGGGATGACAGTGTCTGTCCCCCACTCAGCTGGGACAAAGCCAGTACTCAGGCTTTGGTTGAGTAAGGTGCCTAATGTTGCTAACAGTTCATGCCTGAGTTCATGTAGGATGCAGCCGGGGATATATTCAGGTCCCATGGAGGCTGTCTTTTTTCCCTTTGTGAAGCCAGTGATACCCTGTTCCATAATGATAAGGGATGGGTGGGCAGGTACTGGAGATGTCCTGCTTTACTGATGGTGGGGGCAGAGGGGAGGCATTTCCACTGAATCTGTCAGCCAGTACATTGGCTATATCTACAGCTTTTGTGTATGTGCTGTCCTTGACCACCAGTTCTGAACAGATCTAGGAGCTTCCTTTGAGACTGCAGACATATGTGAAGATGGCCTTCTTATTGTCTGGCTTGGATGTGGGCAATTTGGTGTCGGAGTTCCCTTTAGAGGATTTCAGTACTGCTGTTAGTTGTTTGTTCAAGCTAAGCAGAGATTTATTCCAATTGTGCACCTGCTACTTCTTGGTCCTGGACAGCAATGTTATCCTTTTGTTATATAGTTCCTTTATCCCAGATGTTTCCAGGCAGGTGTACTCTCCCTTACGGAGGATAATGTTGTCCTATCATATATTCCTGATTCCAAGTATCTATATACATATGCTGGTATAGTACTTTGGTGCACATTTTGACATTGGTGCCTGTTCCTCCAGTGGGGGAGGGGGTTGTGCAGCTGTTTATACCATCTCTCAGGTGGTTGTGATCAGCTAGGGAGACATTGCTATTTTATCATAACTATAGGGTAGTCGGGAAGATGGTGATATCGAATTTGACCGCCTTTTTGTCAGATCTGGACAGGGAGGGTTATACCATAAGGGTGCTGCTGTGGTTACTCATGTTGGTTATTACCACTTCCAACATATGCATCACATCTTGTGGGGTTATCAAGTAGCCATCCAAAGGATTTAGCATTGAATATATGGGGGAATCTCTGTGCATGTCTGTTCTGGCATGCTAGTATTTGCAATCTATGTTTGGGTAATTAAAGTCAGCCAGGATCAGGGTTGAATCTTGATAGATTGGTAGTGGGACATATAGGTGAGGTGGCTATCCTGAGGGGAATATTTATTTATTTATTTTACATTTGTTAACTGGGAAATTCCGACTGGACCAGGACCATTTTCAGCGGAGGCCCGGGGAGAAAAGCTCCGGCATCAAGTTATACAAATATGGAACATCCAGCATAATACACAAAACAGGTTACATCATGTATGCTGAGCATAATAATATAACAAAAAATTAATAAAACGCTCCAGCTAAAAGAAAATATAGAACAAAGGTAAAAGTGTAGCTGCTATAATTTAAATAGGGGTCTTGTCAATAGTTACATTTTTACTGGAGTCTGTCGTGTGCATCAGACTATTGGATCAGCCTGGAGGTGTGTGTCTGTTTCATATTATATTTATAGTCCACCTCCTTTGGCTTGTCTGGCCACATTTTAGGGTCTGCCTGTATGGTAGGATGAGTGACCGGGTAAGGATAGTTTGCTCCCCATGGCTGTGGGCCAGGTTTATGTGAGTGCACAATTGTCAGCATCTTCCAGGGTTAAGAATGCTTGCAATGAGTGCATTTTCATGTTTAGACACCTGTAGTTTAGCAGCATGACCATTAATTTGCATTTTGATGTAAGTTTCATGTTGGTAGTATCAACCGCATGACCTTCCCTAAAACAGCCATTATGGGGGAGGCAAGGGCTTTTGCCAGAAGCCTGAAACCCTACTGATACATATGCAGGCCATCTGTAGCAAAGTAGCATGGTCTGTCACTCATATGTTCCCAGGCTGTCAGGCACTGGATCCCCCTGGGACGATACCAGAAAGTAAGCCACTCATTGATGTCAATCATTTTCTGTTTGTATTGAGACATCATTCTGGGCGACAGTAAAATACTGCTTAAGCCTAGGGACATAGCTGCATGGGACACATGATCAGCATTCTCAATCATGTCTGTCTTCCTGTAGTCCAAGGAGGTATGTCTGAAGTCATTCACACCAGCATGGACTGGGACACACTTATAACAGTACCTGCTGTGGAGAGACTTCAGTGCATGTGTGATATGGCAGATGATGGCACCTCACAAACAAGTAACCGTTGCAGTCTCCTTATGCAGCCTGGTGGGAGGGCACATCTGTGTGTCTCACAACAGAGTCTCCTATGGAGTAAAATGTTGGGTTTATGGCTGGGCCTTACTGGTTGCCTGGCACTGCTAAGTGGACTATGCCTAGTATGTGGTTTGGAGGTTTGTGGAGTTCTCATGTGTGTTTGGCTCTGAGGTGTCCTTTGTTTTGTTTAGGTTTTTTTTGTTGGGGACCACCACATATGTGGGTGTGTGTTGTGTAGTTGTGGGTTATGTTTACTGACTACATGCAGTGCAGGGAGCCTGTGTTACTGTACAATTTGTTCTGGTGTACACATTCTCCATTTGTCTGGCCAGTGGGCCAGTGGGACCCCTTCCCCTTATATGTGCCTCTTTGTCCTTCTGTAGTGCAGTCATGGGCTTTGTGCACAGTTGCTGCTGTTATGTATTTGTATATGTCTGGTGTGAGTGGGGTAGACATCATAACATCACACACAGGTTTATGAACTTCACAGCTCTGAGTGTACCTGTTCATAGGATCACAGCAGATTACTACGCTAATGGCCCTGGGGCCCTTACAAGGTTAGCCCAGAGTATATCCCCAGAAGAGACACCACAATCAGCAGCTGTCAGCCCTGTCAATGAGGGACACAGGTGGCACTCCTGCTACAAATGTTTGGTTGGCAATCCACTCATCAAGGTTGTGCTTGAAGATCAGTGACGTACTTTGATTGATATGTATGGGGAGTGTATTCCAGAGACAGGTCAGCCTGTGGGAGACACATCTGTCTCTCTAGGAGGGTTTGTTAATGTAACATATTAGATATTAGACTTTTGAGTGTGCACTACGTGAGGAATTTAGACTTAAGGATATGGAGCATCAGTAGTACAGCAGGGTCTGAGATTGCCTTATAGGTGAGACACAGGTCACCTCTGAGCAATCTGTATGATACAGAGTAGAGTGAGGCTGATCTGAGTCTGTCCACAGGTGTTGGAGGCCATATATTCTGTTTGTGAGGTATTACTGTGTCCTTTACAGTTGGTGCAAGTGTTTGGAGAGGTACATACCAAACGGGCCATTGTACTCAATTATTGGCCTTATAAGAGAGGTCTACAGAGAGGTAATAACCATCTTTCTTCTGAATGTGATCCCTTTACTTATGACATAAACCAAGTAAAAGGCATTTCTGACCACAGCCATACATGATGGTCAAACATGACCATTGTGGTTGACTTGTGTAGCCAGGTTTCTGAGCACAGGTTGTGTGCTTAGAGTTTTGTTGCTGATGTGGTAATCATTAGGGGCTGTATTTATGATGAATGGTATGATAATACATTGTTTTGCATTTAACCTTTGGCCATGAGTTTGCAACAACTATTTGTTGTTGTGAGACCGTCTTGAAGTATGTTAAGATCATTTGGGGAGTCAATGACAGCACCGAATTACAGTTGTCCACAAACTTGGTCAAACATAGGCCTTTTGTCTTTTCCTGGACCTCTGATAGGTAGATAGCAAACAATATGGGTCCCATGACAAATCAGTAGTGAGAGGTCTACTATCCGAGGTGTAATCAGTCCAAAAGTTCGCCACAGTTACTATCCGAGGTAGTGGCACCTATTTTGACCTTGTGGGTCCTATCAGTGAGCCGGTTGAGCATCCACGTGATGACATAGGAAGTGACACCAAGTTCTGTCAGCTTTTCAATGATGCCCAAGTGGGGAATTGTGTCAAAGGCTTTGGCCACATCATGGCAAGCTGTGTGTACTGACTCTCCCTCATCTAGTCCCTTGGTGACAGTCTCATACAGGTAGAGCAGGTCCAATAGGCAAGATTTGCCCTTGATGAATCCAAATTGTGTAGGATCAAGTGATTGGAGATTGCCTATGTCCTTGCTTATGAGGTACACAATAATATGATCCATGACCGTACAGATCAGACTTGTGAAGCTAATGGGGCAATAGTTTCCAGGCACAGTAGTGGCAGCACTTTTGTGCAAAGGGATGACAATGGCAGTCCTTCACTCTTCCGGAATGAAGCCTGTACTTTGGCTGTGGTTGAGTACGGTGCTCAACGGCAGGCCTAGTTCTTGCTGATGATGTTGCAGAATACAGCCTGGGATACTCTCAGGTCCCATGGCAACTGTGTTGTTTGGCTTGGATAGGGACTTTAACACTTGGGGATCTACAGAGATGTGAGGTGAAGGGCAAGTATTATGGATGTGGAATGTGCCTTTGGTGGGGACAGGGGGTGATGTTTGGGTTGGAACTATCTGCTAGCAGGCTGGATAAGTGAACAGCATCACTGTAAGTGGCATCTTTAAGAAGTGATTCAGAACAGACCTGGCCTTAGCCATGGAGGTTTCTAACATAACTGAAAGAGGCATTGTGGTTAGCCTTTCTGAGGCTAGCTTCAGTTCATAATTGGCTTTTGAGGATTTCACTAGTGATCTACTTTGCCTCTTGAGCCTAAGAAGGGGTTGGTTTCAACTGGGAATTTGTGCCCTTTTACCATGGGACAACAGTTGTTTCCTTTTGTTGTAAAGCCTTTTCATAGAGGATTTCCGCCACATAGGTTTGTGTATCCTTGAGATGCAGGTTTTAGTACTGTTGTGTAAGGCTGAGTCCATGCAGTTGTAGAGACACTTGTATACTTCACTGGAACACTGTTTAGCATAGTTGTTGCATTTTCTAATGGGGGTGGTGGTATGTAGCCACTGATATCTTCCCATTGAAGACTGTAGTCATATTTTAAGATGTAGAAGTCAGAAGGACAGAACCTGTTTAGCAGGCTGTCCATCAGTGCACCCCTACATCTACTGTGGTCCTCAGACAGTTTGTATTACAGTGTTATTATAAGGCTGCATGTGGGCCATAGCTGTCAAACCATCACACACTGATATCTGTACAGGCCCATATATATAACAGTCAGGCACAGACCCACACATGGGGGCAAGATGTTAATATTGCTCTGCCAAACATAGATTGTTAGGAGAACGGTTGTGTACTAGCTTGCATTTTGTTATGGGTATGTTGCCTGCTTCTCCACTGTCTGCCATTGATGTTTTAACATCAATCTTTATTATTTGGCAAGTAGTTTAGCAGCCAAAAGCAATGTTATGACAAGGCATACATGTGCTCCTTCAGTGACACCCTGGCATTCCAGGAGTATGGCTGGTGCCCAGTGACTTGTTGTCAGTACTGACACAGGAGGCAGCCATTTATAACCTGGCACTAGACTGACTTTCAGAAACCTGCTGTCCTACTAGGCACTGTGTAGGTTACTCCCAGGTGTGTACTGTCCAGATGTATGTTGTCCTTCCCTGAATAGTCCAGCTTTCCTGCAGTAACACATATTGACTTCTGGACTACTCCTACCATAGGTGTAGCTAATATGCAATATAGTTTGTACAGGCAGTGTTGAAACATAGGCCTGTCAACCACAGTACTGTACATACACCACTAAGCCACAACAGCCAACAATAAGTGCTACCTATTTCCTGGCAGTATGAAGCATGCTCATTTACCCTTGCATATTGTGGACATGCTGCAAGCTAGCAAGTTGATTGGGACAGACCTGAAAATATGTGCTCTGCTGCTATTACCCTGCAAACATACATGTTCCTGCATTTCTATGGGGAGACGAGTGTGTTGGTGGGAGGGAGCATAGCTCCAACTGTACACATTTCCACAGAATGTGCAGATGTTTGCTTGACATTCATGTTCCATTAAGCAAGGTATTGTGCTTGTCTTGGAGAATACTGGCATGTCACCAGACAGTTAGACAGTTATGACAGACATTCGAGTTTCAGACTTCTTACCCATCAGAGACTTAAGGCAACTACAAGACCTGCTGTGATATCAGTGTGTAGGTTTGCAAGTGTTATATTTCATCATGACCCTATTTGTGGACCTTTGCCACACATTTCTTTCTGGCTTTGTACAGCTGACTTGCTGTGAGAGGCCCGGAGGTGTGTATGGGACTTCAACATTGACATCCATGCATGTGACCTATGACCCTGCAGTTTGTTCGTCCCCCATGTATACTACCATGAGTTTAGTCACCTAGGAGACTACTGCATTTGGCAGACATTTCCTGTTGCCTGCTGCTATCCATGTAGTCCAACCATTCCCTTGCATACATGCAGCGATATCATAGATTTGCTAGCACAACATAATACAGTATTAAGTTGTTGTTAAAAGAAATTAATTACCTTGTGCTTGTATCATTTGTGAGGACAGTGCTTGAGGGCTGCCTGTGTCATATGCATGCAGTACACAGCCTATACATGGTAAGATACAGGTAGTGTGATGTGTGTGGTATCCTTTTTACTGTGTGTGCAAGTCGGAGAGAGGTGTCAGTCCTGGGGTCCCTAGGGTGTCGTTGTATGTGCTATGCATTGCCTCATTGCCAAGGCCAGGGCATACTGGGCATGCTTACATCTGCCTACAGGGAGAGGCTCAGGGGGAGTTCCTGCTCCAAGTCTCCCTGTGCCTATGGGGACCTTGGCAATGGTGGGGGGATATGTCCTTCTTCCCTGTGCTGTTCCTGTCACAGCTTTTTCTGCAGGATCATATTGTGTAGCATGGCAGATACTATGAACATATGTGTACATGTGGCTGGAGAGTATTGCAAGACTCGTCCAGATATGTCAAGGCAGAGGAACAGTGACTTGAGCAGCGCAAACACATGCTCTGTAATGTTTCTAGTTTGTGTGTGTGCCTCATTATGGCGTTCTTCACTGTGTTTGTGTGTGTGTGTGTGTGTGTGTGTGTGTGTGTGTGTGTGTGTGTGTGTGTGTGTGTGTGTGTGTGTGTGTGTGCACGCTGGTGCATTTCTGATGGGTGTCATCATCCACAGTTCCAGTGTATAACCAGCATCCCCCATGAGATGGCCATATGAGATGTCCTCCCTGGTAAATGCCTGGTACAGCTGTAAGACATGCCAGATGTGAGAGTCATGATAACTGCCAGAGCTCCCAACACACACATTGATAATAATGCCCTGGGCATTGCACAAAACCTGTCAGTTAATGGAGTGACAGCCCTTGTGGTTGATGTAGACCCTACCCTCTTCATCAGGTGGTGCTTTGATGTGTACATGGGTGCAGTCTATGACACTCAGTACCTCTGGGTAGTTTGCTACCTGGTGGAAGAGACACATATTGCTGGTCCTCTCCTCAAGGGTGGTGGGGAAATAAATGTGCTCACTGGCATGTGGTAGTATGGCATCCAGGAACTGGTGCAGTAACTTGGATGTAGATGCCTGTGAGACGCCCATGATGTCCCCAGTAGGTCTTTGGAAAGTACCTGTAGCTAGCATTCTTAAGGCTACACATATCTTTGTTTCGACTGGGATGGGTTCCCCTCTGTTGACTCTGGGTCTGAGGTATGACTGGCAGTGCTCAGTGAGTTTCTGGAGTATGTGCCTGTCCACTCTATAGTTTTCTACTATCTCCAGCTCATGTAGCCCTTGAAAGGTTACCCTGGGTCTAAACACTCTTCTCCTTCCCAGTCTGGGCTGGTTGTCAGCACCATCCTCATCACTGCCCTCATCTGTAGCATGTACAGATGTATCAAAGCAGCAGCAGCCCCTATCATTTTGCCAGTTAAAATTCCCAAGTGTGTACTCCAATGGTGCTGAGTATGTGGGAAAATCAAATTGAAGGGTGTTTGCTTACTTTACACTGGTGTGCTGCAGATGCTGCCTGTATGATTGGCTGACTATGATACATTCCACCTGCCATCTACATTATTGAGGGGTTTGAATGGACCACTGTGAATGGCAAAGGCCTTATTCATCATTTATAGTTGAAGCTTTTGTCTGCTTTTTCCTTTTTTCCCCCATTTCATCCAGTTTTAGGCTTTTAAAACTGTTGCAGCTAGTGGGAACATTGCTGAGTGGAAAGGGCCCTCCCCTGGACACAAACACGGTCAGCATTTCTGATTCCAGCTAAGCATAGCTAAGCAGCCTCAGACATACCCTCTTGTTTAGCTGTACTTATCTGGTTTCAGAAATGCTGTGCGGTGCACACATCTGCTTAGCTGGGCAGAATGCTGCTTATAATTAAACTTCTAAGCAATGCTCAAACCAGCTAAGCAGAGCTATGCAGTTTTGATTTATATAAATATACTAATTGGACATTAATTACTCATTACTGACATATTATTAAGTGTTATATGTTTTACATTATATTACCTTGGGGTGTGACTGTACTTTATGAGACACTTGTGTTTACATGGATGAGTTCACATAATATATCCACTGACACTGGAAATTTGGATCAGCTACACTACCCTGGTTAATAAATATCAATTACTGCATCATTAAATAAAAAAAAATTATTCATCAGTGCTTTCTTATGTAACAGCTGGATGGCCTGTCTTGGTATTCGAATCATGAACTATTGCATATAAAGCCAGAACTCTAACCGCTAAGCTAACGGAGCTGCCCAAATTTTCAACTAACCATTTCTATATAGTGCTTTCATGATACAAATACAGTCGGAAAAATATACAATCATTTTAAATTTATATATGAAAGCCTGTCATTCTATCAAATTTCTAAGTTTGTAAGAGCAATACTTAAAAGCTATCCCTATTTCTGTCCTTTTGCCCCACTATTAGTATTGCATTTCTCGGACTTGTAAGCTCCGATGTGTTTACACCAAGCATGCCACACACCATTTTCATGTCAGTTTCCTCTTCTGCCCACACCACCACATTATAGCCTCTACACAGTTAGGTACCTGCAGACATGATGACCCATTTTACTATTCAGGAAACTTAGCTAATTTACATACTAATTACCTATACCCTAGTTACAGCACTACACAAGAACCTATGTCCTTAGCAACCACTGTTACCTGTCATGGTATGAGTCTGCATGCTGGCCAGTATAATTGGGAATTTACTTTTAGCTTAAAAATCCCGTTTTACAGTTTAAAATTCTTAATTTTGACAGATCCCATTCTTTGGTGCTGCTGTGCTCTGCTTGCACATAGCATATGTGCACCTAATATTAAGTTTGATTACTAATGTTTGCATCAGTTTTACATGCCACTGGCCATAGTGTTGGCCATTGGCATGCCCGATGCAACTAATACATGCTTTACTTTGAGTTGTCATAGCCCCCTTTTTAAGTTTGTAGTCCTGTACGCAAAAGGTTTATGCATACATTTCTAATGCAGACACGGTTCCTACATAGATACTGGTCTGATTCCTGAATCAGTAAATCACCTCATTTGTATGGTTTTCAGCAGCAAATGAGGTGATTTACATTCCACAATTGCATCCATGGTTGAACAGTGCCAGGAGGCTCGTGCACATCCCCAGCACTGTTTCCTGGATCACAAAGGCTACAAACTCTGAGTTTGAGGTATGGCACTATGATTACATGATTAGCTCTGTGTAAGCTTTACTGAATTACCCCCAATGTTACTAAAATAATTATTAACTGCAACACTTTCTTTACAATAAAAGATAGACTTACTTTAATAAAAATGATAATACTACCAACATTATTTTCTATCCACAATCACTAATTATTCTCCCTCCTAAAAAAATTTTAAGAAATTAGATTCTATTCTTCTTACCTTTCTCTGGTTCCCCAATAAACCAAGAATATCCTTTGACTGGCATGTTAAAAGTTGACAAGAAAATGGATTAGGTTTTCAAAATGTTGAATTATATGCCAAATGCATAATTCTCAAGTTACTATAGTATGGTTAAATTCCTATTACCAATCCACTTGGAAATCCA
The DNA here is from genome assembly GCF_019279795.1 of Protopterus annectens. Taxonomy (NCBI): domain Eukaryota; kingdom Metazoa; phylum Chordata; order Ceratodontiformes; family Protopteridae; genus Protopterus; species Protopterus annectens. Next base: position 812,400,280 of record NC_056744.1, read on the forward strand.
TTCACAAAAGATTAATAGATAATAGCTATATTTTAGAATCTTTCTCTAAATTTGGAATTAATAAATTTTACTGCATTTTGAAAGACTTATGTTTAAATGAAAAGATAAAATGCTATTCCTCTCCCTTCATTGATTACATCCTAATAAATGTTAGAAGATTCATGAATTCTAATTATATAGTTTAAGATTTGTTGTTTTTGTTATTCCCTATATCAAATACTGGGGGTTGTTTGGGAACTGTTAATATAAACAAAATGCTAGACCTTAGAAATGCAAATTTAATCTTTTGGCATCAGTTCTTAATCTGAAATAAATCACATAATATAGATTATCTTCTTTCAAGGCATTATTTAGAAAATAATAATTTGTTGACAATACAATCTTGTAAAAATATGTTAGTGATAAAATCAAAATCCCCATGGATTTTTAAACAAAACATATTTCAAAGATACTTGAGTTTTTTCAAAATCAATACCAACTCAAATAAGAATAAATTATATATATATATATATATATATATATATATATATATATATATATATATATATAATCAATAATTTATAAAATAATAAGAGAAGAGTTTGTTTCCATAGATTCATTATTTTGGAATTATTAAACTAAGATTAATGAGAAGGACTTTTCTGATGAAAATAAATGCTTAATTTTTAAATTTGCAGGAAAATCTACCTCTTATCTTTATTGGAAAAAAATATATACATGGAGATTTCTTTACAGAGCTTTTTTAACTCCATATAAAGTGGCTTTAATATATAACTATGGGAAAATTAATTGCTGGAGGTGTAATGAAGCCTCTAATGCCGATTGGCTTCATATAATACTGGATTGTAAGATAGTAATTCCTTTTTGGGTTCAATTTAGAAATTTTGCCCAAGTTTTGTGGACAGATAATTGTATAATTTCTAACTCCATGATCTTATTTAATGCTTCAGTTTCAGATTCCATTCCTTAGGTGAAAGTGCTTCTCTTTGGTCCATTTTAGCTATAGCAAGAAAAATAGTTGCAAAGAACAGGAAATGTAAAACGACTCTTTATTTCACTGAATTCATAAATTTAGCAAAAAAATCTCTAAAAAAAATGGCAACTGCCAAAATGAAAAATGTGAATATTACTCACCAGTTTAGATTTTGGTCAGAATTAAGTGATTTACTTGATAAATTTTAATGATTTAGTTTTCTATGTTTGATTTTGTTGTGGACATCTGTAAATAGTTATGTTTTTGTTCTACTTATCTTTAAATAATTTTGTACAATCTTTGTTTTCAAATTAATAAAAAGTTGTTAAAAAACAGTTCCTGCCACAACAGAAGGAACATGCAGGACCTAATAATGACTGAGCCTGGTTACATGTGGAAGCTCCCAGGTTTCTGTTTTGCAGTCAGATCTGAGAACAGTCATGAATGTCTACATACATAGTGCCTGATTTTGATATAAAGGCTCTGTTGTTTTTCTATAATTATTTATTTAGTATTTTATTTGAATTTGTTGACTGGGGTAGAGAACTGATTACAAGATACCAATTTGTGTCTCTACCTGGAGAAACAAGTAGAAATTATTGCAGGTAGGATGTTGTAGTACAAAGAACATATGAATATAGTTAAGATGACCTATTAAGACACTAGATTTATAAATAACACTAGTAACAGCATAACTTGACCATAGAAATCATATAAAAACAAAAGAATATTTGGAGGTTCTGATGAAGTCTACAGTTAGCATAGATGAAAGCACTTACCGTTACATTTATTTTATAATAAAGTTGTTTTATCTTAGCCCGTGACTGACTTTTTAGACTAGAGATCCAGTACAATGTGCAGCGTTACATCCTTTTGTTTTTATATGATTTCTAAGATACTAGATTTATAGAAATAAATGGAGTGTTAAAGACAGCATACATAAAGAATGCACTTCAAGTATATATTTATAAATGTGTAATATGCACAATCTATTTATAATATGCACAGACATAATTAAGCCTACAAAAACAGAAAAAAAGGTAAGAAAAACTAGAAATAATAACTACTACTCCTACTGCTTTCCCAGGTACAAACCACACATACCATACTAAATAAACCCTTTTCCTGCCCATCCCTCTCCTCACTGGTATCAGTCTATACACCCGCACATACTCACCACAGCTCCGACCAACTACTCCTAGACACTTACAGACATAGGCAAACTATTCTACAAAGGCATAGTCACCCATGTCTGGAACAAGCTCCCTCAAAATATTCATAGCATCAAAAACTTAAATTGCTTCAAAAGTGAACTGAAAACCTACCTTGCCACTCAAGGCTCCTGTCATTGCCAAGACCCTACCTAGTATCCCACCTCCTTTTCCATAAATTTTCTTTATTTGAAGCTAAACATTCATCCACTTCTTGGAACCCTAACCTTCCCTAGACACAGCATATCTTTATCATATGGCCTGTATTGATTGTATTCTCACTCATGTGACTATTGCAAATATATATGTTATTATAGAGTATTAATTTCTTAGCTTGTAATATCTATTTACTAACCCTCTACCATCTTATGTGTTTAAACTGTACAGCAGCTATTAATCTTCTGTGTACAGTCTTGTTGTTTTACTCTTTTGATTCTGTATTTTCAGTGTATCTGTGTTAACTCTGTTTTACCTTTGTTGGAGTTTTCTCCTCAGGTCTCCACTGAAAATGGGCCCCTGGCTCAGTTGGACTAACCCAGTTAACAAATGACAAATAATAATAATAATAATAATAATAATAATAATTGTAAAATGGGGGATTAAGGATATATACAGGTTGGGTGATGAGATAGGATGATGGTAGAAAATCCAAGGTGCAACAAAAAGGTGTTGTAAGGTCCTAATGGCAGAGGAATACTATTTGGCAAAATAATCTTAGTGATTGCAGTGAATGGTGGTATAATGTTATGTGTCTAGATTTAAGGCTCTTACTTTGGTTTAAAAGGTAGGACATCAACTGGGTTTGGAGCTTTATATAAGAGGTAATTTCTCTGATGTGAGGTAGTAGAGATTTCCAAACTTTCTGGACTAGTATACAGAAGCTGTGTCTGATGCATTAAAGTTTGAATGGGGGCTTCAAGTACAGGTCTACCATTGCTCTTGCTTCTTAGGCTATAAGAAGGAATACTTTTGGAGAGTTTAGCTGCTAAGGGAGTAAAGGAGCCATAATGTAGGAATTTAAGTAACTGAGATGCTTGTAAGTGAAATACTCTGTGTTTGATTACAAACATGTTGGCATTTGCAATAGTTAGACAGTGGTGTTCTTGTCTGGGGAAGAGAGTAATAAAGCTGTATATTTTATTAGAGATGTCCTGAATTGTATGGTTGCAAATTTAATACGTAATGAAAACAGTGGGATTAATAAGTCTAATAGTAATGAAAATCATTCCTTTGTATCAATTGATAGCGAACATATTACTGAATTAGAAGTCAAAGATTCATCAGATATTGTCAGAAATGATATTCTTGTAATTAGAGATTCAGTTATTAGAGGAACTGACACTTATATTTGCAGAGAAGATAATGAACATCAAATAGTGCTATGCTTGGCAGGAACGAAAATAGAAGATATGGGTCAAGCCTTGGAATGCCTTAATGTAAGGAAGTACAGATCTGTTTTTATTCATGTCAGTACAAATTATCTCATCTGTAATGACTCTCTGTTAGTAGGGAACTTGCAGCCATCTCAGATAATATCGCTTGCATTGGTGTTAGGACATATTTTTTCAGAAATCACACATAATAAAGATAGTTATGTCACTATGAATGAAAAGATTTTTTGGGTAAATATCTACATGGAAAAAATGTCCTGTTTTAAAGAATGGAAATCTGTAAAGCATCCAAGACTAGGTCTGGGCACACATATGTTCAGGCATGATGGCATGCATTTGTCAAGATCAGGGAAGAGAATTTTTGCTGCAGATATTTTGCAATATTTGAAAAACACTAGGCAGGATTTTTGGAGAATGAAAATTTAACAGTTCACGGATAGCAACATTTTATGTATCTCTGATGGTTATTAATGCTAGGAGCTTTAATAATAAAGTTTCTTATTATAGGAAATTTGCTACATTCCCACAAGATTGATGTTGCTATTGTTTGTAAAACATGGTTAAAAAACAATGAGTGGAAACCAATTGTCAGGGTATACATATTTTTATTGTAACAGACATTCTAACAAAAATTCAGGTAGAGGTGTTATGATGGCAATTAAAGATAGTTATGAGACCTGTGATTACCTCATGTTCAGTGATAACACCAGTACTGTAGATTGTGTAACTGTGACAGTAAAGATAACCTTGGAAAACATAACAATTGTTGGAGTGCATAGACCACCAAAGTCAAGTGCTGATGACCTAGAGGAATTCACACATTTCTTGCATGAAACACAGGAGGGAAAATAATATTAGCTGTGGACTTATATATACCAGAATCAGACTGGAATAATGTTGATTCAGCAACATTAGTAAGGAAATTATTCAGAATGTATGTTCAGGAACAGCAATTGCTTTAGACTGTAAAAAAAAAAAAAAAACTACCAGGGAATGGAACATACTAGACATCGGGCAGGATTCACGAAGCCTCTGTGTAAGAGTTATAACTCATACACGGAGGCTGCAGTTAAACGGAGTGATGTCAGCATGCTCTGCATATTCATGAGAGCATGCTGAATCACACCCAGGTCTAACACGGTCCGTGTAAGACATGTGGGGGCGTGTCCGTAGGCTGAGCCCTGCAAGCGGACACGCCCCCAGAAGTGTAAAAGTGCCCAAAGTAGACACCCACAACAGAGTCCACGGAAATGTGAATAAACACAACACAACACATGCCCCTACAGACTATTAAACATAAAAGAAATATAAATGAACATGTCATATTTTTTTTAAATTGTAAAGATGTTTAACCGTGAGTGCACTCGTTTGCGCGGGTGTGCCCGTAGCGCAGCTACAGTTAGCAGTCAGTGGGAAAGCATATAAGAACTAAATATGCAAAATAAGCCAGGAAGAAATAGCGTAGCGGTAGAGATGTCGGCTGAAGAGCAGGCATACATAGTTCGAGCCCCCACAACACCAATTTTTTTTTTTACCAAAATAAACAGGAAACGAGTCCCTGACAAATATGTACACATAAAACCCCAATATTTGTAAAATGCAATGAAATAGCCCATTTATATTGAAGAAATGTGAGTTAAGAAATTAATAGAAACTGCCAGATGTGCCTATAGCTGAGCTACAGTTCAACAGAGTGAGTGTATGTGCCCGTAGATAAGCAGTGGTTTAACTGGTGCAAAATGAGTGCCCGTAGCTGAGCAGCGGTGTACCACGCTAAATATATGTGCCCCTAACTGAGCTGAGTGGAATATGTGTGCCGATAGCCAAATGAGGCTTAAACCAGCATACCCGTTTGCGCGGAGCTGCGCACCGCGCAAACAAGCTAACCGATGGGCAACGTTGAGCAAGCCGTATCAAAACTGCCTTTACACAGACACACCCCTCAGCATGTCTAGACAGTCATGAAAAATAAAAAGCAGTGGCCAGGTTAGAACCCAGGATACTATACACCATAGTCAAGGTACAGAACCACTAAGCCATGACAGCAGTACCTAGAAATGCAATAATAGCTCATATATAGGAATGAATACAAACTAGAGCATGACAATGCAGGTTTACTGAAGTTGATACAATTCCAAAATGGCCAATCACAGATATGTGTGGGAAAAACGGACTATATAAGCCCCATAGGCGGGAATACACAGCATAAACGATTGTAGAACAGACCGGCAGGCAGAATGTCAGGTGTAGGAGAGGGTAGTCGCTTTCGAGCGCAGAGGTGGGGTGTTGAGGAGTCCAGGTACATGGCCTGGCTCCTAGTCCACAATCATGAGGCCCAACTCATGCAGGGCCAGGTCCTCTGGGGAGCATACAGGGCTGAGGCATGGGACCAGTTGGCTCATGAACTCACCAGTGCCACAGGGATTCCATGGACAGGTGAGCAGGTCCGTCACCACCATGCGGACCTGAAGAGATGCAAGCAGGACCAACTGAACCTTTGGATCCAGGAGGCCCGGCAATCACCCAACGCCCCACCACTGAGTAAGTAACATTTAATTATGTATGTAAAAAGTTAAACTAGCTGAAATTATGGAGATGTGTATTCCAATATTACTTCATTTATATTACAGCTGCAGGTGTCCGTTCTGCGAACCGCAGAGCCTATGGTGATAGGCTGGTGCGGTTGCGCCGCCAGGCAGGTCAGTAATCCACTACCAGTAACTGTAAAGAAATATAAAAGTATGACAGTCAGCAAAAGAGTGCAGTGTAGCCAGTAAGGAATAAAATCTGCAAGTAACAGTGTGAAAGTGTATGCAAGTATTGCTTGATTACAAGAGTTCCCAGCCTGTAAGTGTAAACTAAACATGAAACTGTCCAACATATATTCTGAAATAAAAATGCCCTGCCTGTAAGAAAATAGTACACAACCTGCAGCAGGATGTAAAGTATAGCTGCAGAAGATGATGAAATCACATGTGTGAAATATATCCCTGTGGAAATACTGAAACATGACAGAAGTGAGACTGCTGGAAAGGATTGTAAAAACTACTGTTAAAACATGTCAATAAAGCCTAGAAGTACCATCCTGAATAGTAACATGAAAGCAAGTGAGAGAGTGTGAGAAAGTGTCAGGAATCCAGCAATACAGTAGTAATAACCCCTGAATAAAGTATACTGCAGTCAAGACAGAATTAAATGCATGTGAGACTCAGAACCAAACAGCAAAATCTGTTCAAAGTGTTGCTGCATGTGGAATGTGTATCCCAAAATCTGGATATGTTGCTCCCAGTCTGAAATACGCAGATAGGATGATTGTCTGATATACCAAACATCCACACTTGTCTACAGGTACATAAAGCAAAAGTAGCAGGATGATGTATCTGAACAAAGCTTGATATGAATGTGTATGAAGATCACTAAAATGTATATTGATGTTGCAGTAACAGTCCTATCAGCAAGGTGAAATAGTTAACATATAGGACACTGTAGTTAGAACAGTAGTGTGTATATAACTGTAGCTATTAGAAATGTACAGCATATGTATTGGTATTCGAAGGTGTTAATATTACCTTATTTACCCCACCCTATAACCACCTATAACCCATTCCACGTGAAAATGGTATGTGCAATCACAATTAACACCACTGGACGTTTGTCCTGTTGGGTCATATATATTTGCATGTCTGTTGATGCATCTGCCCTGTTCATACATCCACACCTGATGGCCTGTTGCCATCAATTAACCCTGCATGCTGTTGGACTGTGTATTTCTGTTCAAATTATGCATGTGTTATGCACACTGTTCAATGGTGTGAATATCTTGGTGTTTGGTTAATGGGAATACTAATGCATGCTGTTACAACTAACTGTGAATGGTATTATATGTCACTAACCCAAACTGTCATGACATAATGCAAAACACAGAACGACAGGGAAGGCGGGATCCAGCGGACCCACCTCTCCCACCTCAGCTGGCGAGTGCACCTGGCACTAGTGCCGAGTCCGGACCCTCCTCCGGTGGCCCTGTGCCACATGCGGGTGGAAGCGCTGCAGGGGATGGGGCTCGCCCCCCCTCTGCAAGTGTGGCCGGAGGAGATCCACCACTCACCCTCCGTAACGTCCGGACTGTGGTGCGTAGGGAGATTCGGAACTCTGTCCTTGAGCCCCTACACCAGCTCGAGGCACGGGTGGCGCAACTAACGGGCTTGCCCGTTGCCCCGCCTACACAGCCCCCAGCACATCTCCGTCCTGGGCAGTGAAGGAACAGTGGCAACTGCCTATGGGTGGGGATATCAGTTCCACTGTTGCCATCTGTGGGCTCATGGGCTCTGGATATCCAAACCTCCGTCCCCGTCAATTATGTAACCCCCCACACGTGTCATACACCACCCCTGTATGCGTCTTGTTTGTCTTGTCTGTTTACCTACCCAGCCTACCTCCCCAGCTGAACCGACTTCCTTCACCTGACATACCACTCTTACCTGAAAAAAAAAAAAAAGGGCACTCTGTACCCACAAAACAATTACGCCCCATACACAGCTGCCCATTCCGCACACATGTCCACTGGACATGGAACCTATCAATTACAATTGGCTGTACAACAAGTATTATTGTTGTCCTGACACCTCTCCCAGGGGTGGAAGGTTTCAAATGTCACACCAAATTACATACATATGCACAGCTGTTGCTGCTGAAGAAATGGGCAGCTATGGGCCTTACCTACATCCCTCCTGCACATCCCAAGCTTGTTTCCCTACTGTCTTACCCTCTTTGTGACCCCTTTTTCACCACTTTCCTGTCTCCTCATTTTCTTTTCTTTCAAAGAAAATAGCGCGGGTGTGCGCCAGAGTAAGCACTGTTAAGCGGTTGTAACCAGGTGTGCGCGGAGCTAACCGCCAGTGCGCATGCGTGAGCTCCGCGCAAACCAGCGCTAGCCCGGTTACAACTGCTTAAAAGGGCCTTAGTCACTGTGATTGACAGGTCCTGTACTCAGTTCAAAAGAAAAATAAACTCCCACTGTCAATCCCGAACCCAGGACCTTGGAAACACTAGTCTGTACAACCTACCACTAAGCCATGACTCTTATACGAAAACATTGTGCTAAAATAAATATAACCTGTAAAAGTAGGGATGAATGCAAAGGGAATATAGGATGTGTAGTACACAAAGCATGTCATTTAAAATAAATGTCAAAACCACTGGATATCCATAATAGTAGTGTGTGAAAAGAAACAGCCATGCTAGTTGGCAGCCTGTAGATAATAAGGTCAGTTAAAGTACATAGATATATGCATGCATATGTACATATATATATATATATATATATATATATATATATATATATATATATATATATATATATATAAATATATCTATATATAGTTGTAGGAGTCAATGTGCATACACACTTGCTACAGGGAACATGAAAGAGGAATGGAGAATTGTGAATATACAACACAGCCTGAAGCATGAGAGAGATACTAACCATCACAGTCACAGAACACTGTCCACAGCATACCAGCATGGTCCCCACCCACACAATCTGAAAGGGCAATGCCTATCACACATACCCTTTTATAGCACTGACCTGAAATCACAGTGAGAACTGCAATCAGTACACAACTGGCTGTATGCAATTAGCAAATGCTGGCCTGCAATTGGTGCAGAGGCCATCACATGGACCTATACAGATACCTACAAAAGCATCCAGTGCTAACACTCCCCACATGCAATACATTCATTGCATTGTCTGCAAGCAGACAGAGGGAGGGCGAGAAGTGGAAGAGAGAGAGAGAGAGAGAGAGAGAGAGCAAGAAAATAAATAAAAAAAAAAACTGTGACTCTCTGTACCCTGAAGCTGTCAGCACTGACAGTAGAAGCAGCAAGCAGAAGCTGTGGTAATGCAACCAGCTGTGACAAACAGAGGTAATGCAAAGTAGCAGGTTAATAGTGTGCATACTGTGAACCCTCCAAATGTGTCATAGGTCTGTATCCATAGGTATGTTCATTTGATATGTTGTGTGTACGTAGTTCCAACAAAAGGGGACGACCATACATCACATGTCAAGCAGGCATAGGCCAGGATCCTGGTAGCATGTGTCTGTGCGTTGGCCTAGCAATGGCTGTAGTGACTGCTTTGAAATGTCAGCCAGGCCCAAAGGTCAGGATCAGCCCATCCCAAAGGCACACTGGCTGGGAACAAGTGTCCGCAGGTACCTGATGTCACTGCACATGCATCCCATACTGCATAATCCCATAGCGTAGCAGACCAGGCCCATTATGCATATGATGTGGTAATTCCCAGGGTCAGCCAAGGTGCCCCCGTAGTGTTGTGGGACCACTGTTGCTGTATGCCACTGTCCAGGTACATATCCTGTAGCACGGCCAAGATAAACTATCAGTGTTACATGCGGTGGTATGTCCCCTCAGAGAGCTGGTAGCACACATCCAGGGGGACCACGAGGTCACAGTGATGCTGTGTGTTCTCCTCTGCTGAGGGCGGCCCTCACCTGGACATGTGTGATGATAGGGAGGTCACATCCAGCTGGGATAAGTATCCCAAAGGTGAGGGAGAGGGAGGGGGGATATGTGCACCGAACATGTCTGCAGGAATGTTGGCAATATGCGTGTGTTTGGTGAATGTTAAGTAGGTGTAGGCTAACACAGAGCATATCCGAGGCATGTGGTCCATATGTGTAACATAACTGAAGAAGGCCTTGTGGTCATCCATAGTGTTTGTGTCCATTTCCCTCGCAGAGTAGGCTGTGGCTGTCGTTATGACGGACTGTAGCATAGTACCAGTGCTGACCACAGATGCCTACCCTTAATGTGAATGTGCTCTGTCCTGCAGTAGCCTCCTGCTATTGTTATACAATCTGCCTCTGTCTGGGCCCACTGGACAGGATGCCTAACCTTTGTACATAGGGTCTGGGTTAGACATGTGTGTGCAAGTGTCATGCAATCCGCAGCATGTCCGTGGTAAGCATTTGCAAAGGGGTCAGCAGTGCGGCTCGTGGCTTCCACTGGCCCAGTGTGCTGCATGGATACCATCCCAGTCCCAGCAAGTGAATAACTGTCTAACCACATACATATCAATGTAGTCTACTGTTCTGGTGGTGGTGGTGGGATATGTATATCCAGGCCGAGTAACGTCTGTCCACATCAGAGTAGTGGACGGTGTCCCACATACAGTACCTTGGGATGGACCCCCAGAGTGAGGTTGTGCATAGCACCTGTACGTGTGTGCTGACCAATGGGGCATGCTACTACGTAGTGTGGAATGTGGCAGGCATTGTTGCACAGGTATTGGCCGAGCACTGATATCTGGCCATGTACCTGTGTATCCACCACGACACACACACAAGCAACATATGGGAGTAGTAGTATATCACTACACATGCGTATCATGTATAGTATGTGTGCCATACATTGCTGACATGGTCTGCTGATATCCTGTCTGTGTTCTCTTCCAGGGAGATGGCACAACAGCGTAACCTCGCCTACTTCGTGGCGGAGGATGAGGAGATCCACCAGAGCCTGGTGCGGGAGTATGACATCCTGTTTTCCCGCACCAGTCAGAACCAGCAGGAGAGGGCCGCACTGTGGCAAGACCTGGTCCGTAGGGTAAATGAAATTGTCACGCATAACAGGACATATGAGCAGGTACGACATCACTGCAGTGATTTAATCCGAAGTGTCTGGCAGCGTGCAGCAGATATCCACAGGCAACAGGTCGCCACAGGAGGTGGGGTGGCCACACATCCCCCCCTCACCAGACTGGAGGGGCTACTCCTAAGTGTTGTGGCTCCAGCCCCGGAACACCAACAGCAGTACACCTGCATTATGATGGAGGCTGGTTCCACACAGCAGCACGACATGGAGCGTGCAGGTAATATGCCATATGTACACCTGACTGTTCTGTACACTGTATCATATGCAATATCAATGGGACAGATGTGCCCACTGACATTAATCTCATCATTTCTGCAGGTCCCTCCAGGGTTACAGAGAGACAGGCCATCCATGCTGGTGAGTGTGTTTAACATAACCTATAATAGTCCTGATAATGCTAGTAACAGTAGTGTAACTCAGTAGTGCTCTGTGTGTATACTGCAGGGTGTGCATGTGTGCATGTGTGCAGGTGTGTCAGTGCCCATGTGTGCATGTGTGCAGGTGTGCCTGTGTCCAAGTGTGCATGTGTGCCTGTGTCCACGTGTGCATGTGTGCATGTGTGCCTGTGTCCACGTGTGCATGTGTGCATGTGTGCCTGTGTCCACGTGTGCATGTGTGCATGTGTGCCTGTGTCCACATGTGCATGTGTGCATGTGTGCCTGTGTCCATGTGTGCATGCGTGCATGTGTACACATGACCATGTGTGCATGTGTGCATGTGTGCATGTGAACATGTGTGCATGTGTCCACGTGTGCATGTGTCCACGTGTGCATGTGTGCATGTGTGCCCGTGTGCATGTGTCCATGTGTGCATGTGTGTATAACTGCATCACTGGTAACAATGTCTGGAGAATGTAAACTGTGTTTCCTGTCTTCATCCCACAGGTTCTGGGGCTGCTCTGGTGACCTGCAGCAGGGAACCTGAATCCTGTGCCACGGCTACTGGTAATGATGATATATGTGTAATGGTACAGGAAGGTGTGTCAGGGTCTGCCATTGGTCAGCCAATTGACAGTACACAGCTGTCAACCCCATCATTGCGCACAGTCATCCTGCCTATACATCCTATGTCACCATTGTCCCTAGGTGATGGACAGGATACAGCGGGCATAGACCAGGGTAATGTGGTACCTGTGGCACATGCGTCCCCACACAGCAGCCATGGGCAGGGTCCTCCGATGGTACCACACAGACAGTTGCCCATGGGTTCTCGTGGGAGCATCCGTGGGCGTACTGCCTCTGGCCGACGTGCCCAAAGAGGTCTGTCAACCTCAGCGATGTTTCGGACTGTCATGCAGGCTCAGTCACGTATGGAAAGGTACACCAGACAGGGTCTGAGGGAGCTCAGAGCATGCCGCACAGCCATGACAGACAGTATGCGTGACATTGCGGATGCTATCCGTAACTTCACCGATGTCATAGACAGACGTTGTGGGGACATATTACAGCAGTTCCACAACCAGATGTCCATGAGCCAGGGCAGTGGTGGGCATCTGCGGCGTCGACGTGGCCGTATGCCGGCAGCGGCAGCAGCTGGCAGTCGGCGCGGACGGCAACAGGCTCGTGCACGCCCCCATAGTGCCAGCAGCAGCCCCAGCAATGCTGGGTCTGTGCTGTCATCGGAACGCCCCAGGAGACCATGTGCACGTGGCTCTGGACAGTCCCAACAGGGACATGTGTCCAGTCAACACACTCCCGCTTCTGATGACAGTACCCAGTCAGGCATTGTACTGGATACGGTCCGTAGCACCCCTGCCAGGCACAGGTACCGTGTCCGTGCACACAGACACTGATCTGTATGGCCTGCCAGGTGCAGTCTGTGGCTGTCCACAAACCCCTGTATATGGCGGCCATGAGGTGGAACTGTGTGCGTGCATACACACATGCAGAATGTTAACACTTAGGGCAACCACATACACGCACACACTGCAGCAACACTGCCCCACCCTGTACTGCTGCCCCTCACCAACACACATACACACACATGTCAATTGGTGGTATCAGTGGCTGACTCAGGCATACCTAATCCACACCCTGTGCATATGATGACACTGTGCCACCTCCTGCAATCTCCAACATCATTGCGGGAACAGGTAAACATGTTGCTGATGCACAGGGTGACTACATAGATGTGTATTAGTAGTATCATGTTGGTAACAGTACAGTGTGCTGCTATGACTGTGTGTGTACCCCAGCATGCCTGCTGTAGTAACTGCATGAATGTCCTGAATTGTTATCTGCACCCATAGTACATACCAAAGCATAACAGCTGCACATAATTGCATGCCGGTGGTAAGGTTGTCAACAGATAGCCGCATACATGGGTAGCACAGGGGGAAAGCTAACGCAAGTAGTGATATGCAATGGTGGACATGTACAGTAATGGTGTCAAGATGCCCACAACAACTATGCCATGTGTATGTTCACGCATCTAGATATGTGTGCAGTACCAATGTTGTCCAGACCACAAATAAGTATGACATAATATCGGTTCCACCATGGCCATCTGTGCTGTATTCCTGGGTACATGTTGATAGTGCCTACATATATGCATTGTTACTTACTGTTATTGTTACCCCTTCTTTGTTGTATGATGCAGTACTTCCAGCCCTGTGTACTGTAGCCTTGTTTGCATGCATGTTCGCCTGGTGTCCCCTGGAACAGTGCTTACACCTGCAATGCAGGGTTACAGTGCTTCAGTAGACTGCTAGTGACATCTGCATAGCGTACCATATGTATGTCAACCTTACACATGACAGAACGTCACTGTCTGTCCTGTACGCATGTAAGTTGCCTGTGACACATTGCACACGTCTTACCCGGCATGTACCCACGTGTGCAGTCATATATGTCAGTGCTATGAGACAGAGGCAATCCACCCACACATACACACCTTCAGTATGTTGTTCCCCATTGGCCCTATGTGTTGGTACTCACCATGGCAATCACACTACTAGGGCGGCATGTCCAAAGGTAACCTGTGAATCGCCTCTATGGTCCAGTCGTGCTTTATGTGGGTCATGTGTCATTGTCACAGCTGCCACATGTATGCAGTCAGCCATCACCCTTGGCCAGGTATATACAACACATGTGTGGGATGCCACCACACAGCCAATCTGGGGACTGGTCTCTCCGAACCCAGTGATGCCATACCTTGTCAGGTGGCATGTCATATATACTACGTACAGGACAAACGTTAAACCCAATCCCTGCTGCTACTAATGATAATACCCCTGAAGATGTTCCTGATAGCTTTGACCAGTCCTTTACTGAGACAGTGCAGGCCCTAGCTTGCCATCTACCTCCCAGCTCCCCTGGTCCTGAAAGCAGCACCCCTAGAAAACTACTTGCGTCCAGCTGCCAACCAGTCGCCACTTCACTTCTCCGTACCTTGGTTGTAACAGTGAAACCCACTACACTGTGTGCCGATCAACACCCTGCCGAGTACCTATCAAAACCAGATTATGCTATTGCTTACCCCGTCTCAAAGGTAATCAAACATACTATGTTAGAATCTAACTTTCCCACCATCCGGAAAATGTCATATGTAATCCCACTTCACATAGGAGACAGCTCTACTGACGTCTCCACTGATAGGCCAATAGCTATACACTCTCCACTTGCAGAGATTATGGTGACTTTCATCATAGACAAGTCAGGCACCACCTAATCCAAACTCGCATTATGGCAGACACTCAGCATGGCCTATGTCCTCATCACAGCACTCCGTCAGGCCTCCTAGCCTTCACTAACACCATAAGCCATACTTGCAACATCAATGATATATCCACAGCCCTCTTTTTGGATAACTCAAAGGCATACGATATGGTTGATCACCAGCGTGGACTCCACACCCTGCACAGACTGTCTAGATACTGAAGCCTTCCAATGGTGTCAATCCTACCTGCATGGTCAACAGCAGGCCGGCCTCTGGCAGAACAAACCCTCTAACCGTCTACCTAACACCCTCAGAGTACCACAAGGCTCTATCCTACGGCCCTTGCTGTCCTCCATCATCATTAACGACCATTGTACTGTC
Source organism: Protopterus annectens (assembly GCF_019279795.1). NCBI lineage: Eukaryota > Metazoa > Chordata > Ceratodontiformes > Protopteridae > Protopterus > Protopterus annectens. Next base: position 812,415,564 of record NC_056744.1, read on the forward strand.
ATCCCAAAAGCCAGCTGTATCCAATATGCTGTATACTCTACTCTGATCTGCCCAGCCACATCTCCAGTAGAGTTATGTTCGGCTACCCAGACCACCTGTAATACAATAGCAAACTGGCTTTCTGAACATTGTCTGATCCTAAATCCCAATCAAACTGAACTGCTGTTATTCCACAAACACGTAGGTCTACCACGTTCACCGTTACCATAACATCAACTGATGGCACAATAATCTACCCTGACCTATCTCTAAAACTATTAGGTGTCATCATAGACAATAACCTCATATGTGACATACATGTTAACCAGATTAGCCAAGCCATCAATAGAAAGCTAGGGTCACTTTACAGAATGAAAGCCTTCCTAGCCCCTCCAGCTAAAGGTGCCATAGCTCGCTCACACCTTGTTCCAGCCCTTCTGTATGCATCCCCTCTACTCTGACATATGAACAAGACTGTCCTTAACAAGCACTGGATTTGCTACGACCACATTGCCAGGTTTGCCACTGGCCCGCCTGTTAGGACACATCATTGCATCAATCTAAATCAGCTTGGTTGGCTTGCAATACCCAGCCTAATACGGTATAAACAACTGATTATGGTCTATAAAATCCTCCATAATCCAGACAATACTCCTGCACTTAAATTACAATCACCCCCTATAACAATCCTACACCGCTTTGATCCTCTAACATTGTACTACTTCGAACTAGCGAGTTTATTACCACAGCTGGTGATTCTCTCTTTGCAGATCCTGTAAGTAGATCCTGGAACCCACTTCCAGCTGGTATTACCCTAATGTCCACCTTAGGTCATTTAACAGTAGACTCAAACAACATTTGTCATGTAACTGGCTATGTCAGTGTATCAGGCCTGGCTAACTCGGATGTGTAACCTGTGTGAACCACTGTACTGTGTAGATACAATTTAATCCTGGCTTGTGCTCAGGTCTAACATTAACCTGTGGAACATGTTGGACCTGCCTACTTATGTAATCTCTGTAAATACTCTGTTTGTACTATGTCATGCTAGTATTCTGTAATGCTGTATCTGCTACCCTCGTAGCTTGTCTCCACGGGCCTACCCTGGGAATGCACATGCATCCAGTTGGGCTATCCCAGTCAACATATGTAGGATAAATAAATAAAGCAATACATGATATTACAGTGACGACAATACCAGTCAGACATTGCCACACACTGACAGCATGCCGAACACACTGGGGCATATATGGGGACTCAGACTAGCAGCCTGCCTGTGCATCACACACCTCCGCAGCTGGCACACAGGCATATGTTCCGTCAGAACACAGCACATGCCGCACATGGCACGCACATCCCCTGTGCCACGCACCCACAGCCTGTAGGGCTACACAACACACCTGCTACAGACGTGTCAGGTACCTGACATGTGTGCTGCACTGGGGTCCCGCTCAACAGGCTGTATCTGGTGAAGGGCACAGTGATATGACTCAGGGGCACTATGGTCCACCACAGCACACATGCATACAGGTCAGACAGAGGCATGGACAGATATGACTCACTCATTGACCATGCCAGTGTGGCTGCCTGGGACATACCTCCCTGGACTACATGATAGGGAACATAGAATGGATCTCTCAGCATGTGGCACAGGCCAGTATGAGCCTGATGTTGGTTGCCAACATACCCTCCCCAGGTATTCTACCACTATATGTGGGACGGCTGTTGTATGTCTACATTATGCTCAGTCTCCACTGTCATTCATAGGGTATCCACCGGCTGTCAATGTGTGCTTACATGCTAGGGAGGCCACATTGATGTTCACGGGTCATCTTGCACGTGACACACATGGCCCGATGTATACTGGCAAGGCTCCTTGGTACACACATACTGCCATATGCTGCAGGACATGGTTTACATAGCGACCTCCGTGGGTATCACACAGGTTAGGACACTAACAGTGCTGCTACACAACTACAGCAGTGTACACCGGAGGATGCATGCACCGGACACTGCCCTCAGCACGGTGAACTGCAGTGTCTGTGCAGTACCAGATGCATGATTCATGGCTCACAGGTGTTACCCATCACTGACAGGTTATGCCCCTTACCATGCCCATCGTCCCCTACACATGTAACACACATGGATAGGGGTGTGGTATCCCGAGTTAACACAGATACACACACCTCCAGGTTGTTGGCACAGCACAAACCATCAGGGCCTACTCAAGTGCAGCTGACAGTGTGCCGGACTGCCATCTGGGTCATAGCATGGCACACACAATCCTCACATACACAGGAAGATCACCTATCCTCCACAACAACACCGGCAATATGACAGTCCCATGAACTGTGTTTATAAGGCCATACTGCATCCAGCCGAACATTGTGTGTGAGCATTACTGTAGCTACAACACTCTAGTTGAAGAGTTCACAGCATGTGGTCACCGAAATGCAGTGGAATGGCATGTTACCACTACCACAACAGGTAGGAACATACAGCACCTGTACATTGACTACATGTACACTATATGGCCCAGACCAGATGTGTATCCCCTGCTGTATAGGGACTATATAGGGACATACCACGTGCGGACCCTGCACAGTAAGACACACAGTCCTATTGGTATACATCGCTAATAGCATTTATCCACACAAAGCATGTGTCAGACATGGTAACTACTGCAGGTCACAAGTATTCCTGTGTATGTGTCACACACATACATCATGTGTGCAATGCCATTGCTGGGTTAGGCAATGGCATGCATTGTTATGTACAAACACCCGCACAAGGTCATACTGTGTGACACAACCACACGTGATAGTTGTGGGTTACCAAAACATGCCTATCTGTACTCTGACGACGGTAATAGACACAGTAGCAGAGCACACTATTGGGCATTACTAGCCAACTAACCCTGTCTGGCTGTGCTGATAGTGTGGTGACATCCCCTGTGTTTACTGGTGGAGTATGCAGCATCTGGTGTATAGTAGTATTTGCCAAAAGGATCTGTTCCCTCACACTTGCATTTACACACACCCTACTACCCCCACTCACATGCACACTTGCCATATGCAGGATTCATTCCCCTACCTACCTATGTCATGACACGTGAGAGGGACGCATTAGCAAAGCGCACTGATCGGTTTACTAGATAGTTCCTCGTCTCTGGCTATACTTAGAGGGTGCTGACAACATCAGTACTTTTAAAGGGTAATGTGCATCAGGTAGTGTGATCGCCTGATTGCCAGAACTAACATGTTTTTCATACGGAAATGCACACACACACATGTTTTTACAGATTTCACATTCCTACCTAATTACATTATGATACACAGGGGAAACGCATTAGCAGAGCACGCTATTCGCATTACTGGGAGGCTTCCCTTCTCCTGCTGTACTTATAGGATGCTGACATCATGTGTGTTAAGAAAGGGGCATGTGCATCGTGTAGTGTGTTCTCCCAGTTGGCTAAAGGAATATTTCCCCTCACAGCCTTTCACACACACAAACCCCACTCACCCACAGACATACACACACACTGAGCATTTGCAGGATTCGAACCCCTACCTATTTATATTATGACACTTAAGGGTGATGCATTAGCAGAGCGCACTATCTGAATTACTGGCCATCTGTTCTGCACCTGTAGTATTTCTAGGGTGCTGACATCTTCATTTCCACAGAGGTTTGTGCTTGTTGTACTACCTGTCAGGTGGGGGATAGCATGTATATGCATTTGCAGCCACCTACATCAGGGTCAGATGTGCACATCGCACTGGCAGGTTATGTTCTATACCATGCTTTGGGACCACAGGACCTGTAACACACAACACTACCAGTCCAGCACACCACACCCACATCCAGGACACACACCTAGCTTCCCTGGGAACAGTGCCAGGATATGCAGGTATTCACATACACCATTCCAGTTGTTAACATCAGGTACAGGCATATTGTGTGTGAGAACTACTCAGGCCTCTACCACTTTACCCTACCACCACTACAATTTGTGGGTCCATGTGCTATGTCAGAACCACACACCACAGCCACATGGGTTAATACATATTGCTCCTGTCCATCTGCAATGTGGGTACCCACTGTTCCACACCAGAGGTAGACCACCATTGTTGATACCTGCCCATGCCCACCTTTCCCTGGACATCCATATCCCATCTCCGCCCCCAGGCAAGGTTGTCACTGCACACAAACTGTGTTTAGCACAAGCAGACTCTACACCTGTATAGACTGGGGTGGATGACTTCAGAGGACCCATGCTGGAGGACTATACTGGCCACTCAGACTATTCCTTGACACTTGCATCCTATGAGCATGTGTACAGTTTGCATTGGTCATTCAGATATTGGCAAAGGCTCTTGCTACCCCCATAGTGCCTATGTTAGGCAGGGCTCAGATGACAAACCCACCTTCATAGTTATCACAAGGGATAGGAAACTAAGAGCAATGCACACGCCAGATATCTAAACCTACAGATGCGTGCACCCAAAACACTCCTTGGCATGGAAAACATCGATATCTGTGCAGTTACAGATGCCTGGTTTAGGGCTACTGAGAGCACACCAGCACTACCGGGTTTAACCCGGTTGATATCTTTGAAACAGTCACCAAGGCCATTGACGAGGGGAAGGTGGTTCACACAGCCTACCTGGACCTTGCAGAAGCCTTCACAACAATACCCCACTTGGGCATTCTAGAGAAGGTCACCAGCTTAAATATAAGGCCCTATGTCACTAGATGGATTGCACAGTGGCTCAAGGACAGATACCACATGGTTAGCATTGCTGGAGCCATGCCAGACCCCACAACAGTTACTGGTTGTGTCCCACAAGGCTCAGTCCTGGGACCCTCTTGTTTGGTATATATTTATTGGAGGTACAGGCCAACACGGACGGACTGTGGCTGTCCAAATATGCAGATGACTGCAAACAGGCCACCGTAATCGCCTCTTCAGCTGACACAAGCATCTTCCAAAGGGGCATCATAGTGACAGACAACTTGTGCAAGAGCCATGGCCTTCTGCTGAACAGTGTTTAGGAAGGGGACTGTGCATCCTGTAGTCTGTTCACATAGTTGCCAAAAGGGACATTGTCCTCACACACACTAACCCCCCTCAGCCAGAAACACACACTTGCCAATAGCAGGATTCAAGCCTCTATCTGACTATGTTATGACACTTGAGACGGACGCATTAGCAGAGCACACTATTTGCATTACTGGGAGTTTTCCCTTCTCCTGCTATACTTATAGAGTGCTGACATCATCAGTGTTTCAAAAAGGGAATGTGCATCCTGTTGTCTGTTCACCTATTTGCCAAAACAGACATTACCTTCACACACATTAACCCCCTCAGACAAACACACACACTTGCCATTCACAGGATTTAAACCCCTACCTAACTATGTTATGACACTTAAGACGGACGCCTTAGCAGAGCGCTCTATTCGCATTAATGGGAGGTATCCTTTCTCCTGCTGTACTTATTGGGTGCTGACATCATCGGTGTTTAGAAAGGGAATGTGCATCCTGTAGGGTGTTGTCCTATTTGCCAAAAGGGGCATTTCCCTCACACACACAACCCCCCTCAGACAGACACACACACACACTTGCCATTCACAGGATTCAAACCCCTACTTAACTATGTTATGACATTTAAGACGGATGCATTAATAGAGCGCGCTATTCGCATTATTGGGAGGTTTCTTTTCTCCTGCTGTATGTATAGGGTGCTGACATCATCGGTGTTTAGAAAGGGAATGTGCATCCTGTAGGGTGTTGTCCTATTTGCCAAAAGGGACATTTTCTTCACACACACAACCCCCCTCAAACAGAGGCACACACTTGCCATTCACAGGATTCAAACCCCTACCTAACTATGTTATGACAGACGCATTAGCAGAGCGCGCTATACACATCACTGGGAGGTTTCTTTTCTCTGCTGTACTTATAGGGTGCTGACATCATCGGTGTTTAGAAAGGGAATGTGCATCCTGTAGGGTGTTGTCCTATTTGCCAAAAGGGACATTTCTCTCCCACAGACTTACACACACACCAACCCCACTTACACACACACACACACACACACACACACACACTGAGCATTTGAAACCCCTCCCTAACTATGTTATGACACTTGAGACTGACACATTAGCAGAGCGCACTATTCAGATTACTGGGATGTTTCTTTTCTCCTGCTGTACTTATAGGGTGCTGACATCATCTGTGTTTAGAAAGGGGAATGTGCATCCTGTGGGGAGGCAGACACCAAGCACACTCTGGCTAAGCTGTCATTCCCTAGGGCAGACAGCCTAGTGTTGACCTCTACACCCATATGTTTAATTGTCAAATGCACATTATTTGTTGCTGATAGACTGTTTGCACATCTTTATTGCCATAGCATTCCCTGTTTGTATGAACAACTTGTGCATCTGTGGAAGATGTTTGCATATGGGAGGGATCCACTATATCACGTATGTCTCTGTGGTCATTTAGCTGTGTGCACTGGGCAGACTGCTATAATGTTGTTGGTTCCTGGAATAACACATACAATACCAGCTATGTGTGTCCAACTGCTAAACCGAGATTTGGCCTAAGTGTGTGAGCATGCCCAGTTCAGCCTTCCCATGGCATGTTGTCAAAGTGTGTGAGCAAGCCCAGTGTGAACATTCCATATGTTGGACTCTGCAGCCCACCACATTTGTGGATGAGTGTGAACTTCAACAACTATCACCCGTTTATGGTTGTGTGTTGTGTGTCATGTTGTGTAGTTACGGTACAACTGCTTTGTGTGTGAACACAACAGGGTTATACTGTGCCTGCAGTGTTTGCATGGGATACTTTGCATACAGTTGTCAACATCCTTTCACACTGACCTAACACTGTAGTACTGTATAGTGTACTGGTAGTACTTTGACTGTGGTGGGCAGTATCCTGGGCTTTACTGCTATCACTGCTTTACATTTCGATAGTGGGCACAACAGCCTGGTTATGGGCCAGTTGTGTACATCTGACCATGTTGCATTCTGTTCAGATATGAACTACTTAAACCAGGCTTGTCCAACATTGGTAGTGTATTCCACAACATAGGTGTACATTTGCAAACACTAGCGATGTGCCCTAGTCCATGTGTAATGCTAGTTGGAGAGTATGTTTGTCCTTCAACACACATTGCAAGTGGGGTTTGCCATGACATATGTCATGGTTAGTATACCGTGCCTGTGTCTACCTGTGGCATGACAGTGGTACCCAGGATAAATCTACCATCTCCCATCCACTCATCAGGATTCCTATTGAGGAAGATTGATAAGTGACTCTATGGGTAGCCTGTGCTGGGGGTGGCTTCTGTGTTATGGAGCACGCAGTACAGCTTGTCCTATGTACGTCAGTGCTGGGGTTCAGGTCTCTCATGTGCATAGCTCACTGCCATTCAGATTGTACAAGGTGCAGCATGTTTATTGATGCCAGCAACACAGGCAACACATGGCATCTGTGCAAGCTCTTTGATACTCCTGATGGGGTACTGTTGGGGACTTTACAGTTGATGGAGGTGTCTGCTGAGGTACATCCCACAGGGGCTATTGTAGTCAATTGTACCGCTGATGAAGGATGACTGCAGAGCCACAATGACCTCCCCTTATCTAGATCTGACAGCCTTCGTGATTAGGTGGGTATATGGTATGTTTCTGTAAACACTACAGCACATGTTTGTCCAATGCAGGATATCTATCACCTTGTGTCCCCAGGTCTCTCATTACATGTTAGGTACAAAATGGGTTAACACCTGTGTGGTAATTGGTGGGCACTTACTGTATATCCACGGGGGTTGACTATGCACGTTTCTGCACTTAGCTTGCTGACATGGCTATGGCACCAGTTGTCTGTTTCTATGTGGCCATTTTGTGGGATGCTTGTGTCAGCTGGTGGATCATATGTGGTGAGCAGTTTGTAGTCCTCTGCAAACATGTTCAGACACAGTCCTTTCATGTTTGCCTGTACCTATGGGACATATATACCAGACGAGGGAGATCCCAGGACAAAGCCTTGTGGGATGCCAGTTATATCTGGTTTGTAGTCTGACATGGCTGCAGCATGTCTGACCATGTCTGTTCTGTCCTTGGTCTGGTTTGCAACCCCTCTACTGACATGTGGGTTTATATTTAAGCTGGTGAGCCTATCTATAATGAACACGTAGGGTATTGTATAGAAGCCTTTGCAAGGTCCAGATACACTGTGTGGAGCACATTGCCCTCATCAATGACCTTAATGGCTGTTTCAATTGAGTCAAACATGGTTAGGGGCAGGATCTGCACTTGGGAAGGCCACACTGGGTTGGTTCCGGTGTCAGTAGGTCCCCAATATCTTTATGTCTGTGGTACATGCTGATCCTTTCCATAGCTGTGCAAACCGAGCTTCTCAGGATTCTGGGGTAGTAGTGTTCAGTATCCATTCAGGCAACACCTTTGTTGAGAAGTACCACTGTTGTTGTACACTGCTCTTTGGGTACATATTCTATGGTAAGGCTGACATTGAGCAGGAGTGTGGTTTGGCATTCCATTCATCTTGGAGTCCATGTTGCACTAAGCCCAGGACAACATCCCATACCATTGCTGATGTGTGTTTTGCTTTGTAGATGTTGGCTGTTACCTCAGCATCTGCAATGTCAGGGGGCCAGCAGTCTGCTGGGATAGATATTCTGCATTCGGGGGGGGGGGGGTTGCACTGCACCTGTCAGGATGTATGTTGGCAATATCTGTGAATTCCCAACATGGTTCCTACCATCAGTTGTGAAAGCCTTGGGATTATCCTTAGTGTCCTGTACAATTTGTATCTTCATAGGTTCATAGGGTCATACTAGGCTATCCACCCTGGGCATTTGTTAGCCTAGCCAGAGTGTGTGTGGCTTTTGACACCCCTTGCTATGTGCATATTATGGCCATTTATGTTTTGCTTTGCTGTGCCTCTGTCTGGACATGACACAGTGAAGACCCCCAGTGTAACTCTACAATCATCCATCCACATGGCAAGATTCCTGTTGAAGAGTGTCAGTGAGGGGCTCCGCCTTACATGGAATGGGATTCTGGTCCAGGGTGTGGGGAGCCTCTGGATTATGTATCTGTCCCACCAGCACATCCTATTTCATTATTTGTTGAGGTTGACATTTCTCCCTCTCACAGCTCCGATGGCTTTGTGTTTTCTGGGGTGGAGCATGTCCATTACTCCTGTGTTGGGCATGGCCTCCTACAACAGGCATGCAATGCCTCTGTGTAGGCAGTATGTGACTGGATTCAGCTGGGGTGTCTACAGCCAGGCAGCATATGACATATATTTGTGACCCTTTATCCTCTTGGTGAGGTACCTTTGAGGTCTTTCTAACTGCTGCAGGTGTCAGGTAAGGTACATCCCATATGAGGCATTGTACTAGATTATGGGTGTGATTGGAGAATAGTATAGGGGCACAATGACCTCTGTTGCCGTGGATGTGACTCCTTTCCTGATACGGTGTCAAATGTAGACAGTCTTCCTGGCCACATTGGCAATGTGGGTGTCACATAACAGGTTACTGTCCACTTGTGTCCCTAGGTCCCTGGTTACTCTTTCCATACATACTGGTTTATCACCTATGTGGTAATTTGTGGTACCTTGTTTGTTATTTGGTGGGACATTCATACTGTCCATTGTCTTCAGGATGGCTGGGTGGGGTTATTGTGTGTGAGAGTGTGGTCTGTAGCATGCTACAGACTGCACAGCAGTCTTGCCTACAGTTAGTTGCACATGTGTGAACTCCAATGCCTTGTGCATTGTCAGTTACCTGGACATATGGGTGTCTGTGCTGACTATGGATACTCACCCTCCTTTTATGTTTCGTTCCAGGTTTGGGGGCCATGACACATGATACGTGGTATACCCTGGTAGTGCTGGTGTGCTGTCAGGGGGCTTGCAGCAGGTTTCTGTCACTGCACAGACATCGATGTTCTCCATTCTGGGGATGGCCTCAGGAGCATGCATATTGGGGTGTACACATCTGGCATTGGTCAGCATTTCCCTTATGTTTCTTCCCACTTATGTTTTCTAGGGTGGTGGGTCAGTCTTTTCAGCCTTGCCTACAAAAGGCTCTATGGAGGTGGCAAAGGCCTTATCCAATATTCAGATGCCCAGGGGTAACAGGTGCAGGCCATCCCATGGACAGCTGCGTGGCTTGTCAAGCATGACATCCCCAGCAGACAGACATTGGATCCCCTTGGAATAACACCAGTAAGTGTGCCACTCGCTATGACTGATCATTCCGTGTTTGTACTGTGGCATTACTCTTGGTAAGGGTAGGATGCTGTGAACGGTGAGTGTCATACCGGCATGGACTACATAATCAGATAGCTCATCTATGTCTCTTTTCATGTAGTCTAGGGCGGTACATCTCCGGTCATTCACACCAGCATGGACTATGACTGCATCATATTTCTACTTGCTTTGGAGTGACCTACATACTTCTGTTATGTGGCATATTGTGGCAGCCTACGGGCAGCTTACTGTACCCTTTACCTTGTTCAGTCTGGTGTGCGGGACAGCAGTGTGTCTGACTATGGAGTCACCTATTACAACTGTATCAGGCATGTTCTTTCTACGTCTGTCCTGTGACTGTTTGGCACACCAGCTTTGTGTGCTATGTGTTGCATGTGCTATGTTTGGAGGCTGTTTGATTGGGTGTCTGCTTTAGAGGCCTCTGTTGGTGTGCTGTGTTTGTAATTTGTGCCTCCGGGAATGTTTGTCTGTGTTTATGTGTTTGGTTTGCGGTTGTGATAGGTCTATGTGGGACTGTGTTTGTGGTGTGTGTGGTTACCTTCTCCTACTGACTTGTTTTGGGAGTACTGCGTTGCAGGAGCTCTGCCTCCAGTTTGGATGGATGGTTGCATCTCTCACATATTTTTGTATTTCTTGGGTGGGGTTAGGGGTTGTCTGTGTACTTGGGGCAGGTGTGACATTGCCTCAGGATTCACAGATTACACTTGTTGTGGCTGGCCTTAGTGGATTGCATGTGTGGACAGATGTTATTGCCATACTACTGATCAGTGATTACTTCATTGTTCATGTTTGCTCTATCATGTAGTAGCTTCCTCATTCTCTTGCATGTTTTGGTTATGGCTGGTGTCCACCATGCCAGGTTTAGGCACTGTGTCTTGTTTTAATTTATGACTGCATAATCCAAGCATTACTGGCAGTGTTCATGGAATGGCTGTATTACAGGTTCTGAGGTGTGGCCCATATTTTGCACCTGCACGGGACCTTTCATGGATTCCACATCAGTTTGGAGGGGTGCAGATATTGCTTAACACATGTTTTCCACTGTGGTTTCCTGGTCAGGGACTGTGGTCAGGATTTGTATATCCAGTGTGATTACTCTATGGTCTGGTTTTACCAGTGAGCAATACACTTCTCATCTTGACATCCAGTACCCATGTTGCTGATTATCACATCCAGTATGCTTACCCCTCTTGTGGGAGTGGTACGTTGTTCCTGGGCCTTTTGGTTTGTGGATTCTATGAACCTTTGTCCGACACTGTTGGAGCTAGTATCATGCTCCCAGTCTTTGTCTGGGTATTTGCAGTCACCCAATATAATGTGGGTTGGAGGACTTGATATATTCATGTATTCCAGCATAGGCCGGATGCAGTTCCTGGTGTTGGGACAGTAGTCTGTAGCAGGCTATAAACTGGGGGGGCAGTTTTAGCCACTGTTACTTGAGCATGGCTAGTCCATGCTGCTTTTTGTTGTGGTACCGACATGGGGGTGTGGTTATCCTTGACAATTCTTGCTAGTCACCCTCCTTTTGTAGCTTGTTCCAAGTTTTGAGGCTGTTCAGCACAGTATGAGGTGTAACCTGGTAGTGTTAGGGTGCTGTTGTGAGCCTTGCCTCAGTTTTCTGTTACAGCACAGTTATCAACATTCTCCATACTGGGTGAGTTTAGACTGCATGCATCTTGCTGTTTCAACTTATCCCTTATCTTATTCTTATCCCTTCTGGTACCTATGGAGATAGGTTTGTGTTTTGAGCCTTACCTATTCAGGGCACACTGTGGGTGACAACAGCCTTTGCCAGTATCCATACGGCCTGCACTGATAGGTGCACGCCAGTCCTAGCAGGTGGTGCATCATATCATGCTCAGCATGTCATCCCAGACTGGCACACATTGGGTCCCCTTTGACTAACTGCGATACTTCAGTCAATTGTTGCACTTGATCATCTCGTTGTCATGTTGTGGCATGATGCTTGGTGAGGGTAGGATGTTAGTCAGGGTCCTCAGGTGTGCATATAGTACTTGGTGTTACATTACTTGACACATAGCATTCATGCCTCAGGTGGTGCAGCAGGGCTGCCTCTGTCGGATGCGCATATTACACTTCCCTGTACATGTTTGAGAGCAAGTTGTGTCACGTTAGGCATCCCTGTTACTATATGAGTGAGTCAGAGAGGGGTATCATTCCCAAGGTTCCTACTGAGCCAATGTATGTGCTATGCGTTGCCTCTTTGCCAAGGCCAGGGCATACTGGGCACGCCTCCTTCTGCCTACTGGGGCAGGCTCAGATTGTTCCTCCTCCGAGTCACGCTCTGCCTGTGATGGCCTTGGCAATGGTGGGGGGCTGTTTGGCCCTGCCCTATGCTGGTCCTGCTGCAGCTGTTTTCGCAAGATCATATGATGTAGCATAGCACATACCATGACAATTTGGGTACATGTAGTTGGTGTGTACTGCAAGGCTCCACCAGATGTGTCCAGACGCCGGAACCGTGACTTGAGCAGCCCAAACACACGCTCTATCACATTACGTGTTTGTGCGTGTGCCTCATTATGGCGTTCCTGTTCAGGTGTGTGTGCGTTTCTGATGGGTGTCATCAGCCACGGCTCCAGTGCATAACCTGCATCCCCCACTAGGTGTCCGTGTGGGATGTCCCCATTGGAAAATGTCTGGTACAGCTGCGTCAAATGCCAGATGTGGGAATCGTGATAACTCCCAGGGCAGCCAGCACACACATTCATTATTATGCCCTGGGCATCACACACGACCTGGCAGTTGATGGAGGAAGCCCTTGCGGTTTATGTAGGCCCTACCCCGCTCTCCTGCTGGTGCTTTGATGCATATGTGCGTGCAGTCTATAGCACCCAGTACCTCAGGGTATTGCGCTATTTGCTGGAAGAGACGCATATTGCTGGCCAGTACCTCACGGGCATTGGGGAAATATACATGATCACCGACATGTGCTGACATGGCATCCAGGAACTGGTGTAGTACCCTGGAGGCTGATGCCTGTGATATCCCCATCATATCGCCAGTTGGTCTCTGGAAGGTACCTGTTGCTAGTATTCTTAGGCCAACACATACCTTGGTTTCCACTGGGATGGGTTCCCCTCTGTTGGTTCTGTGTGTGAGGCGTGGCCTGCACAGCTCAACAATCTGCTGCAGGAGGTCTCTGTCCACTCTATAGCGCTCTATCTCCAGCTCATGTAACCCGTGGTAGGTGACCCTGGGCCTGTACACTCTTCTCCGTCTCCTCACTGTGGGTTGTCTGGCACCATCTGCATTGTCACCACCCTCAGCAAGTCGCCTATGTCTCATTATGACAGCTATGGCAGCCCCTAGCATTTCTGCTCTGAGTTCAGCTTTTTCAGTTTTCACTTCTATTAGCTTACTCCTGTCTTGCAGTGTCTCTTAATGAAAACATCCTGCACTACTGTTTGCAGAGTTTTAAGTGCCGGGCTGGACTACTATTCTGCCTGTGTAATTGCCTGCTTCTAATTATTTTCACCTGCTAGCTTCAGCAGTTATCCCTGCTAGCTTCCTATTAATTCTGTTGCTTCCTTTTTCCTCTCTGTTTCCTCAGGGGGGAGCAACTTGCATACTATCTGAAACACGCTCACAGTGGCTTACAGGCGCGCACACATGCTTACATGGTTAAGGATCTACTTATTCAGGTTTAAACGCGCGTACACCCGCGCAAACACTGTTACACATCTGCCAACAGCCTCCAACATACTCAGACTGCCTTACACGCGCGCACACCCGTGCAAACAGTGTTAAACATCTCCCAACACGCTCCCACATGCTCACACTGCCTTACACGCGCACACACTGCCTTACTCGCAGTTCATTGCGCACACACGTGCGCATGCACGGCCAGCAAGAAACTTTGGTGTAGGTAACAGTGTACACCTTCCATTTCTTGTCTTTCCATGACTTATCTAGTGGCACACCTCTTTCCATGATCTGTGCCTGTCATCTGTCATATTACACTGGCCTCCAATGAACTGCGTTTCTTTCTACCATTCCCCCCAGTGATGTCACCTATCTCCTACTCTATTCCTCCCCCTTTTGTATCTCTTACACTACTCAGGCCGTGCTCATTTGCTATGTGACTGTGGGATTCAGTATCCTAACCCTCATTTACATGAGATTGCCTACTAATGCTTAGTTACATGTCTTAGACTCAGCTTCCCCCCTTAGCAACCACTACACGGTGGCCATGTTGGTTTTGGTCTGCTGGTCCCTGCATTGTCATTCCATGTATTGCATGAAACCCACATTTGTGGGTTTATAACCTTCTTTTTTATGTTTTTATACAGCGCAGCCCGTTTGCGCGGGGCTGCACTGGGTTTAAACATCGGCGATTGCCGAAAAAAAAAATAATATTTTTAATATTTTTGCATCGGGTTATCTTGCCAATGGCCACATATTTGGCCATTGGCATGCTGCCTGAATCATATGCAACCTTTTTTTGGAGCTGACATCGCTCCGTTGTGGAATTTGCGAAATGTACTAAGTTGTCAACTGAGTACATTTCTGCAGCTAAAACGTCTCCTACACGGACTGGTTTCTGCTTCGTGGATCGCTAATATACCTCATTTGCATACCTTTCAGATGCAAGTGAGGTATTTAGCATGTCCACGCCCAGTCCGTGTAAGAGATGTTTTAGCTGGTCTCTTACACGGAGTTTAGGGCTGTTCCTGGATCGCGAGGCTTGCATGGAGTGTTGCACGTCTCTTACACTCCGTGCAAGCCTTCGTGAATCCTGCCCATCGTGTTCCTAAAGAAATTACTATTACTTCAAGTCAAGTTTTACCACATTGATGTGCAGTGAACATGGGGTTATAAAGGTTCATTTGGTGCTAGATAATTCTGCTAAACTGAAATCTAAACCAATGCACAGAAGGTTAATTACAGATTATGTGGAAGCAAAACAGTCACTATGTAAAACTAACTGGAGTGATGTGTTCAGTGGAAAAACTGCAGATGGAGTGTGGTAAGTTTTTAAAAGGAAATTGTTTGAGTGCAAAAGATAAAAAAAAAATGTATAACATCAGGATCTAGGCATACATCAGGGAAATATATTTCCTTAAGAACAATATACTTGGGAATGGAACATATTAGATATCATGTTCCTAAAGAAATTACTGTTACTTCAAGTCAAGTTTTGCCACACTGATGTTCAGTGAACATGGGGTTATAAAGGTTCATTTGGTGCTAGATAATTCTGCCAAACTGAAATCTAAACCAATGCGCAGAAGGTTAATTACAAATTATGTGGAAGCAAAACAGTCACTATGTAAAACTAACTGGAGTGATGTGTTCAGTGGAAAAACTGCAGATGGACTGTGGTAAGTTTTGAAAAGGAAATTGTGTGAGTGCAAAAAAATAAATAAAATTGTATAACATCAGGATCTAGGCATACAACGTCAGGGCGATATATTTTCTTAAGAACAATATACTTGATTAAGGTGAGAGACACAAAAATATAAAAATGGAAGTGAGGTTGAACTACAACTTTGGAAAATGAAATCAATAAGCTGGACAAACAAATTAAGCATTGTGGGAGACAAGATCAACAAAATTCTGAAGAAATTTTATATAAAGATATTGAGCATAATAGGAAACCTTTTTATAGATACATAAGATAGTGAAGGAGTGAAGGCATACAAATTGATAAACTGTGCGTAGATTCTACAATTTATTCTCAAACACAACAGATTATAGATATATTTACAAAATATTAATCAAAACAGTTTGGCTCCACAGAGTGGGAAATAAATTGCCCTAGTGACATCCAGGTAACCTCATATACTCAAATCAAATTATATTATATTGAAAAAGAACTGCATAAACTGTATCAAAACGAAGCGCAGGGTGGAGACAGAATGAGTAATAGTGACCTAAGAACACTTCAGCAAGAACTTACAGTGTGAAGAGCACTTTTGGCTGACATCAAAGATTGAAACAATACTATTTCTTGGACTTTAATCATACTTTGACTTAGGAATGGGGTCCATTCCCATCACAGTGTTAGAAACCCAAACAATTTTGAGAAATTAAAGAAGAAGATACCATTATATCTATTATTTGGTAGGTCATATAAATATGGAGAGATTCCTCAAAATTGGAGACATGCACTTATTAAACCTGTCTTTAAGTAAAAGGGGAGTAGGACAAATCCAGAGTAATACAGACCCTTAAGTCTACTTTCATGTTGTGGAAAAATAATGGAGAAGGTAATATTGGATAAGTTATTGTAAGAATTGGATAGGTTGGGACTTAAAACCATATATAAGCATGCATATGTTGAACATAGATCTATTACAACCTGCAACATGATGTTCTATAACAATATAAGGGTCTATATTAAAAGACCAAAGAGGTGTTTCAGCGAACACCTCTTGGTCGACAGGTAATGAACAAATGCACTAAATGCTCAAAACGGTGATTTCTTTCCCCAGGAAAGGAATCGCTTGGCCATCTCCGTGTGTTCACCACTTTCCTCACTGTACTGTGATCTCGGAGTTGGTATATTTAGTTAGGAGGATGTGAGGGTTGTGAGGGGCAACCCCCCCCCCACGTTGTTATGTTTTAAAGTGTGTGTGTGTGTGTGTTTGTGCTAGCGGTTTCTTTCCCGGGAAAGAAACCGCTGTTTTGAACATTCCTGCTTTAGTGTGGTCTCTCATTACGTGTCGACCAAGAGGTGTTCGCTGAAACATCTCTTCATCTTTTAATATAGACCCCAATATAATTACAGCTATAAGTAAAAATTATGCTGTGATGTAATTTATTTAGATTTAACTTCAGCATTTGACATACACAAAATACTGATCAATAAATTAGAACAAGTAGGTATCAAAGTACTCTGGATAAGATGGATAGCTGCATGGCTTACAAATAGGACATGGCAAGTATCATACAGCAATTGGACAGGTGAAATTATAGGTAACAGTCAGGGTGTCCCAGTGGGCTCAGTCCTATGCCCTTACTTGTTTAGATTGTATCTTTCAGACCTAACGTTTTCATCTGAGGTGTTCTATAGTCTATATGCAGATGACCTGAAATTGAGTAAACTGATTACATGTGTTACAGATAAAGCGTGTCTGCATATGAACTTGACTAAATTGACCATTTGGGCACATGAGAATAATATGCTGATAAATACATCAAAAACGAAGCATATGAGATTTGGTAGGCATAAACTGAAAGGTGAATATTTAATACATCATATGATGATTGAAACTGTATATTCATTTAAAGACCTGGGTATATGGGTAGCTCCAGCTTTGAGGTTTTTTAATCATATCAACCAATTGGTCAATGATAGTTATAGAATTATAGGTTGTATAAAAAGATTTATAAAGCATAGGAAATCAGAAAATATGAAGTCCTTGTTTGTTAGTTACATTAGACACATACTTGAGTATGGAATAACAATATGGAAACCTTATAAAAAAATAAGCATGAGTAAACTGGAAAGAGTACAGTGGCACTATACCAATGGTATCCGTGGATGTGAAAATTTAAGTTACTATGAAAGGCTAAAATATCTGAACTTGTACAGTGTCTCTTATAGATATTTAAGAGGAGATCTTATTCATGTATTTAGAACATTTAGAGACCATTAGCTCTGGGAATGTTTGGGGTTATCAAAAAGTAGTAGAGAATCATCAGACAATATATGTAGAAGATTCTATAGGAATGAGAAGTGTACTAACTGGTTCTCTGACAGAGTAGCTGATGCATGGAACAGCTACCAAATTACATTAAAGCAAGTACTAGTTTAGATATTTTAAAAACAAAGAAATACTCTAAGTAGCAAGCAGGAACACCACCACGGAAGGTAAAATAGATCCTTTATTTACGAATCCAAGTCCTGGTACCTCGGCTTTTCACCTTCAATGGAACAATTTATCATTCAAAAATCTTCTCTTTAAATACAGCAGCAATTAATTCATCAGCCAACCCCCTTTATTAATCAATTGCACTAGGGACTATGCATTTGAAGTGTTTTTGTAAGATGCAGTTTTGATTTAAGTAATTTATTGATGCTGTTTTTAGTGCATATGGATTAATCAGCTTAATTGATTGCTTGCTACTTAGAGTATTTCTTTGGTTCGTGTTTGTGCTTGTTATCGTTTTGTTATATATTTTAAAAACAGCCTGCGCACATTATGGAAACAAGTGTTTTGGTATATTGGCAGGCTTGAAGGGCATTAATGCCAGTGATTGATATATTTCATGTATATGTATGAATAATGCATTCATTCTTTTTAGAGATGGCAGCTATAACAGTTAGGCCATGTTCAAGATGACAGAGAAAGATGCTTTTGCCTCTAGCAGATCTTGCTGTGTAGGACAGCAAGCGTGACATTTGCCTGGCTTAGAATAAGAGAATTTGTTTATTTTGTTTCAAGTTTTGTGTAGGTGGATTTGAAAGGCGAGGACCAAGTCAAGTCTCAAGTCAAATACTGGGATATCTAAAATGAATGTGCTGTCAAGAGCTGTGATATATAAATAGTCATAGAGCTTGGAAAGTTTTTGTTTTGTACTAAAGAACATGCATTTTGGAAGAACTGAATTGAAATCTATTTATATATCTAGAGAGAGAGAGAGAGAGATAGATGAAGTGGATTTATAGTTGGTGCTTAAGGGTGGATATGCAAGCACTGGAGTGGAAAATGAGCATATGGTCTTTACATAGTAGAATAGGAAGTTGAGGTAATTCATAAGGGAACTTGTTACTGAAGATGGAAAGGGTAAAGCAGCAAGCATTGATACTCAGGGTATGCCTTTGAGTTAGTGGGCTTTGTATGAAGTGAAGGACCCAAAGTTGGCAAAGAAGTCCTGATTGAAGAGGTAGTTGTGGAGCAAGAGGGTTGCCTTAAGACTTAAATCAATTTTTGTCGTAGATGTCATGAGGAAGAATTGGTCAAAAAAGTCAAATTCTTTAGAGGTCAATAAAGATTCTGTTTGTAAGTTGCTCTGTCTTCATGTTGAGGAGACGTTCATCCATAATTGTCCACAGTGCAATTATATTCCTATGTCCTGTCGAAAAAAACAGTTGCTTGTGGGATTGTAGCTTGTATTGCTGGGTATAATCTATTAGTTGGGTGAATATGTTTTTGAGTATTTTACCTAAGATGGTAGGATGGAGGCTGGATGGAAGTAATCTATTAGTTGGGTGAACATTTTTTTGAGTATTTTACTTAAGGTGGTAGGATGGAGGCTGGATGGAAGTGGGATGTGTCAATAGGGTTGTGTCTGGACTTCGTATTTTCCTCCCTGGGTAAGTTTACTGTTGAAAAGGTTCCTCAGACTGGCTGACTTTCCCAGTTAACAACTGCTAGCTTGATAAATAATTAACCTTTGCTTGTTTAGCCAGGGATTTAACCAAGGCTAATTTACAGATGTTTAGCATTATTTTTTGAGTACAGCATAGGTTGTTCATGTACAAAAAAGGGACAGAAAGGAAAGCTTTATAGTAGTATATGAACCAGACGTGTACATTGCCTGAGCCTCTTGGTGCATCTAGTGGGATGTGTTCTAAGACTGATATAAAGTCTTTTGTTTTAATTATCTTCAAGTTGAATTAGGATTAGGATAGGAAAGGGAAAAAATGTACAGTGGTTGGTAAATGAGGGATGTTGTTCTGCATATAATTTATTTTACAAAGTCAGTTGGATTGTGGAGATTAGATGACATATTTGATGTGCATTTTTCACAACCAAGTATGTGACTGACCTCTCTTCAAAAAATGTTTTGGTCTGTTTGTTAGTGAAGTCTTCTTAGACTTGAGGATGTTGATTTCATGACAACAGAGTACTTGTTTTGTGAGGTTGTTTAATTAAATGTAGTGTTTATGAGTGAGGGATGTGGTATGTTTTTTTCAGGTATGCCGAGCATTGTCTCAACATTTTATTGGCACTTTTAGCTTGTGTGTAAATCAAAC
Organism: Protopterus annectens; assembly: GCF_019279795.1. NCBI lineage: Eukaryota > Metazoa > Chordata > Ceratodontiformes > Protopteridae > Protopterus > Protopterus annectens. The sequence goes on from NC_056744.1 coordinate 812,435,806, forward strand.
ATTCTGTGCAGTATAACTGATAATGCTGCAAGAATAGCAGTTTTTTTTTTCTTTTTGAGAACTAAGCCATGCAAGCTACTGAACAGGGAATTGGAGCTATTGCCACAATTACAAACCAATCAAATGTTCCTCATTCAAGCCTACTTACTTAGTTAACACTATGAGTGAAGGCCTTTATGATTTCATAGTACTGTATACATCTACATTAGCAGCAAAAGCAATGAGTAAATCCAAACATAAATGTTTAGCAGATCTCGTGGAAATAACATTGCATGATGTAAATGTGACACAAATTGTGCCATCCTGCTTTGAGATGGGTGTGTAGTAATGTTGTAGAAAAGTGCTCAGTTTGTCTATAGCATACTGTAAAACACAGGAACAAACCAGGGCTAGGATTCCACTGACAGGCAAGTCCTCAACAGCAATTTGGATCAGTTAAACCACTGACTAAAGGTGATTGTCTTTAAGTTTTGTAGTGGCAGATGACTTTCCTAAATGGGAGGAGGTATTTCAGCTAAGAATAATACTGCTCAGACAATGGCCATACTGTTGTAGACATATACTTTTGCTTATTAAGATCTATCAATGTTTATAGACAGTGACAATAACCCTCATTATGTGGGCCAGATGATAAAAGCATTATGTGCTTTGTTGCATATATTGCAACAGTTCTACATTCCCTAGCATGCACAATTGGAACAGTTAGCGTAAAGAATGAATTGAAAGTTGAAAAGTAAATTGAAAAAAAAACATTCAAAAGATGAGGAAGAGCTGTGTGCAGTGCTTGCTCCAGGTGTTAATTTACAATAAGGCTGCACTAATTCTGCCATTGTTTCTGAGACTTTGAACCACTGCAGGACTGACCAACTCAGCTTTCTTGGAACCTTGTCATATGCTTTCTCCAAGTCTAAGAATGGCCAATTGTACTTTTTTCCTCATCTCTACCTTCTTCTCAACTATCTGACTCACTGCAAACATTAGATTTGTTGTGCTGCATCCTGATATGAATACAAATTGCTCATCTCCCATCTTACTTTCTGTTACTCTGCTTATTCATTTATCAGTCACCCTCTCCAGAACTTTCATGTTGTGTAACAGGAGTTTGATGCCTTTGTACTGTTCTCCATTGTGGATATTCCTTTTGTTCTTGAACTTTGGCACCAGTATGCTTGTTCTCCAGTCATATGGGATACACCTTTTTCTCTCCGTATAGTAAGAGAACCCTCTGGAGCCATTTCTCCCCATCTCACCCTGCATTTTGATCATAGCTGCTGTAACCTCATCTGAACTTGTTTCTTTTCATGGCAGGGTTAAAGCAATCAGCTTCCTTCAGTTGAAATTTTTGTTTCTGAGCATGTGTTTGCTCAGCAAGATTTTGCACACTGATGGGGATTAAACAGTTATATCTGTTATTTTTCTTTCTTGCTTCTCTTTTGTAATCTAGGATAGAACAAGTTGCTGTATGCTTTGATTAATCTACTGAACACTTTGCTGACAGTAAGTATATGACTACTCCAGTATAAACATAAAAGAATAGATATATATGAGAAGAGAATGTGCTTGCATACAAAGAGGTGCAAAGTACAGCTCTGGACATTGCTATGACAAAACTATTAAAAGCTTGTAGGACGATTGGCTAAGAAAGAAGACAAAATGTTTTTCTAAATAGAAATGTGTTATTCTCATACATAACTGTGTCTTGTCATGCTGTCTATAGGATAATGTGTTTGAACTTCCAACTTTCTTGTTTGCTTTCATTCGGTCTAACATACATGAAGGAATGTCAGAAACTTAAAGGTATACTAGGCGGTGGGGCCTCATGAGAGTCACCTCAGAATTCTTAGAGAACATAAGGGAATTTAGGAACATAGAAACACGGGAATAATGCTAAGCAAGTGACCTCTAGGACCAAAAGATGCCTAGGCATGTACACCTTTAAGTAAACATAGTTAAAAGAATACCCCAAAAGACATTAACCATCCTTCTGAACAAATTATGAGAGAAATAGGACATAAGATAAAGCCATGAGTACATTATTCACCAATCAGAATGAAATGAAAGAGACAGAGCCGGGGGAGGGGGATATAACGGAATGGTTAATCATCATTCTGAACAAATTGTGACAGAAGGTTGATGTTTTTGAAGAATGCAAGAAGGTAAACGTGATTCCCCTTCATAATATAAAACACAGCAGACACTGAAGCAACTCACGTGATAGTTTAACCTAACTGTTGATAAAATAATGGAATTATTAAAGAAGGAGAAGAAATGTCATGCCAAAACAGATAATAGAGGTTAGAATCATACTTTAATAAAGCGCTGTCAAGAAATTAATTATCATGCAATAATTTTGTTTTGCAGTGTTTTGATTTTAAATGGACGTTCATAAATAAACATATTGCAATTGCAATTTCATTGCAAAAAGCATATCTTCATGATCAGAGGAAGCCCTTACCCTTGTCTTCCACACTTATTAGGCCTCTCAAAGAATACAATGCCCCTTTGGGATATATCTCACAACACACATAAAACAAATGGAAAGACCATGGAGATTCCTAGCTAAAAATATCAACGGCCCAAAAATATGAGCTACAAGGAGAGACTAGAAGCTCTATCCCTGTATTTAGTATCCTATAGACACTTTACGGGTGAGGTGTGCTTTTCTCATTGGACCATAAGGGATCCAGTAGTGCAAGATGTCCTATACCTTCATAAGTCAAACAGTCCAACAAATAAATACTAGTAAAAGACACCTAAATAATCTTAAACAAATAAACAAGCAAGGCGGAAGCAAACCCCTTCTCTTGAGCTTATTTCCACACCTGTCCCTCTTTGAAAAGGGCCATAAGGCATGGGGTGGGTACTGTCGAGGGATTAATCATCCTGGCCCAGTTGCCTTGCATTTTCTATGATTCTAATATTCTATGAATAACCAAAAATATGCCTTATCAAAATGCATAACAAGAAAAAGACAATGTGAAAACATGCAAACTAAGCACTGCTGCCTTCATGAGCTTGGAAGGGCCTTCAGTCATTCCATAAGCATTAGTATTTTGAGATGTCTATACAGAATAATGATCACACAGAATGTAGTCATGCTTTAAAATGCACATTATCACAGTTTGTTAGTAAACAATTAACATTGCTGTGTGTTTCAAACACTAATGATCTGTTACATTTCTGTTCTAATTTGTCAAAGTTCATTGGGGTTGCCATAGTTTATAAAAATAACCTTACACTACAACACCTTAACCTAAACATCCCAGCTTTTAATGACACTGAAATTATTTTCTCAAAACTAGAAATAAATAACAGCAAACACATAGTCATAGCAGGGGGATATATCCCACCCAGGAACAATTTCACTACTTAGTCACAGCAGGGGCATATATCCCACCTGGGAACAATCTCTCTACTTTAGAGAGCTTATTTCAATGGACCACAAATAACTTTCCCCAATAAACTATAATAATGGGCTCGTTTAACCTAGATTGGTATACCTGTAATACACACAAGCCTTCCAGTCACATAAACCTCTATGGATTTACAAAATTTATTGAAAACACCACTAGAATAGAAAACAAATCAAAAAGACAATCTATCCTTAACTAGACTCTTACTAACAAAATTACAGACTATCAGCATTCAGGATGTTTCCCTGACAGCCTAAGTGACCACTCACCAATCTTCCTGCTGAGACAAAAGACCAATATTCCAAAAACTACTGCTTACCACCAAATCCGCAACAAAAACAATCTCAATCCCCAGACGCTAGTGGCCAATCTCAGCCAATGCAAATGGTCTATCCTAAAACAACTACCCCTCAGCACAGCAGTTGATTACTTCAACAGCACATTTCTAAATATTCTAAATAGTCTTGCACCACCTAGGATAGTCAGAGCTAAAGCTAACATCACCCCTTGGCTAACCAAAGAAACTAATAATCTTCATAAAATTAGAGATAAAGCCAAGGATCAATGGAATAGCAATAAAACACTACAAAATTGATTAACATACCAGCAACTCTGAAACAAAGCCAAAACACAAAGCAAACTAGATTACAAATATTATATACCAATATACAAATCACAGATAAAAAAACACAAAAATTCTGGTCAGCTATGAAAACTATCCTACACCCTGGACAGGCATCTTGCCCACCCCCAACAACACAACCACCCCAAACTTGGGCACAACTGCCAAATAATTTAACAATTATTTCACCAAACATATCCTAGCACTATACATAAATAGCAGTTTGACACTACAGACTTCTCCACTATTAGAAAATAGGCACAACAGCACCTTTTACTTCCATCCTGTCTCGTAAATACCATAAAAAATTATAAAAAAATTGAAACCAACAACTATTGCAGCTGACAGCCTCCCAACTGAATGCCTCCAGATGTTAGCTGATGCTATACCCAGTATCAATTCTAATCAACAGATCTATCACTGAACACCAAGTCCTATATCTCTGGAAAGTCTCATATATAATTACCCTCCACAAAGGTGGCATTTCAATAAAACTATTTAATTATAGACCTATTGCTATTTTATCTCCTCTATCAAAAATCTTAGAAAGGTACATACATTCTCAACTAATGCGCCACCTCTCAGACAACAATCTACTATCTAACTGCCAACATGGTTTCAGGCCTAATCATAGTTCAACCACCACCCTCATGAATTTCCCTAATACTGTCAACCTACATAGGAGTGAAGGTAAAATAGTCTCATAGGCCTTCCTCGACATGTCCAAAGCCTTTGATACAATCTCAAATATAAAACTTCTAACAGCCCTCTCCAGCCTTAAGCTCAGCGACCCTCACTTGGTTCCAAAGCTACCTAACTTACTGACACCAAGCAGTAAAGAGGTCACAAGACATCTCATCACTACTGCCAGTCACATCAGGGGTACCTCAAGGCTCCATTCTTGGATACCTTTTTTTCAATTCATCAACAACCTCAACACAGCTAGTTCTCTAGCTACTTACTTTAATGCAATATGCAGGTGACACCACACTAATATGTGCAGCCCACACCCTTCAAGAACTACAAGAGAAAATACAAAAATCATTCTCAGCAGTGTAAGCCTGGCTATCCAATGCGTAAGTTATACTCAACCATAATAAAACCAAACTAATAATCTTCCATCCTGCTAGGGCCTCTGACCCCCCCCCCCCAACCTTTCCATAATTGCTGCAAATAGCACAACAATTGAACCCACTACACAGATCAAACTCCTAGGTGTCATCATTTATCACAATATGAGATTTGAGCAACACATATCTCAAACTATTAAGAAAGTACACAAAAAATTGGTACTCTATATAAAAGCAAACATTTCCTAACCAACAATGCCAAAGTAGCCATTGCTAGAACTCACCTACTCTCAGCACTTCTTTATGTCTCACCCATACTCACAAACCTCAGAAAATCTGACCTAGATAAACTAGAACCATTAATTCTGAAAGAAGAAATGAACCAAAATACCACACTGAAGCATACCCGAAGAAATTTAATGAAACTAAAGTTAAAATCCACCCGATAAAATAAAATACACTTGAACAAGATAAGAGTTCTCATCTCTACATAACGTACAAAGAGACTTCATCAGACAAAGTAACTGTTCATGTAGTCCATATAAATAACTTCAGTTTCCATCTGCAATTTGCATTTGGAGCCAAACTCCATAAAGTGACAGTACTATCATACTGCTACAGAAAACTATATGCATTCTCCTGTAACATAAAGCTAAACTTATAAATCCCTTGCCAAATTATGCTTATATCAAAATTAACTTGAAAAATGATTATTAATAATAAGTAATGAAAATATATTATAGGATACAGTATATATAACTAATTTATGAAATACTCATAATATAAACCTATATATATATCTATATAAAAAAACAGTATAAATACATGTAAATACCAGAATCATCTTAAAAAATGCCCATTAACAAAACTAAAGTGCCGCTATAAGCCCACTAAACATACTGTAAGATTTATAAAAACTATAAATACATAACTAATACATCTACTGAAAGCTAGCACTCTGTGCAAATAATAACAAAATACTAGCATAATAATAACAACAGCTTTGAATACCCATATAAACATGAAATATGATTTTTTATTATGCTAGTATTTTGATTTTATTATTTTGTTTAATTTTGTTATTGTTTTGTTATGTTTTTAGTCAATGCACAGAGCGTTATTTATTTATTTTCATTAAATTTCTTCAGGTACACCTCAGCGTGCTATTTTGGTTCATTTAAACTAGCAACATGCTATAACAAAATAGCTAAATTTGCCACTGACTCCCCATACAGAACACACCACTGTCTAATACTAAAATATTTATCTTGACTAGAATTCCCACATTTTCTTCACTACAACCAGCTGACGATGGCACACAAATTACTTAACCAGCCAGGTAAAACACCTATCCTACAAAACCTACTAGAACCTTATTCTCTAACCTTAGAATTTTACAATCCACCAACATATCTTTAACAAATGTTACCAAATATGCAAACTCCCCAGGAACTCATTACCTCTAGAACTCAGAACCTTAACTAATATCACCCACTTTAAAAAAATGCTCAAAGTCCATCTGACCAACAAATGGCTTTGCTCATGGAATTCTCCAGGATAAAACACACTATTCCCTTTTACTTCTGTTATCCACAATTATTACCCCTCCTTCCTATTATTTTAACACCCTTAAGAATTTACTAATCATCTCTGAAATCAGCATCTTCCTGGCTACCATTACTCTAACTACTGTCTTACTAATCAAAATATTACCATCACTTTCATAACTCAATCTCTCTAATAAAAAAAAACCTTTAGACAAACTATTTTTCTAATCTGTATAAGTACTGTACCCATAAAAAATTCAAGGTACCCAAAGAAGGGAAATCCAGTCAGAAAATGAATAAAAACAGCTTTATTCCAACAAACCAAACCACATTAACGTTTCTTAACAAACTCCACAAATACGTTTTCGTTTAAAGTACTTCATCAGATGCAAACCTTTGAATGCATCTTTATCGAACTTAAAAGAACAAAGATTTAAAACAGTGAAAGAAATTGTTTGGCCCAATTAAAAAAAGATCACTACAAAGAAAACATAGTGGAGGACTTCAACCCCCACACTCCCCCCAACTAAATATACCAACTCCGAGATCATACTACAGTGGGGAAAATGGCAAAGTAACAGAGGCAGCCAAGAGATTTCTTTCCCAGGGAAAGAAATCACTTATATTCCCTTTCGCTGTTTTAAATTTTCATTCTTTTAAGTTCAGTAAAGAGGCTCTGATCAAAAATCTACCAAAACAGCAGAGGCCACCAAAGCAGACACCCAAACAACTACCACCTCAGAACACAACACCTGCAACACATAGACCTCACAGTCAGAGTGTCAAACGGTCACAGCCCTTAAGGCCAAACACAATGCCAAACACACTAGTCATTGGTGACTCCATAGTCAGACACACTGACGTCCCGCTCACCAGACTGAGTAAGGAGAAGGTCACAGTAAGCTGCCTGTCGGGCGCTAGAATCTGCCACATAACGCAAGCACTCAGGTCTCTCAACAGCAGGTACAAGTACGACTCAGTCATTGTCCACGCTAGTGTAAACGACCTGAGACGTACCTCTTTGGACTACATGAAAAGAGACATTGAGGAGCTCTCTGATTATGTAGCCCAGGCAGGTATGACCCTGACCTTGAGCAGTATCCTACCTTCACCAAGAATGATGCCACAATACAGAGATAAAATGATCAGCTTTAACAATTGGCTTAAACTCTGGTGTCATTCAAAGGGGATCCAATGTCTGTCTGCCTGGGATGACATGCTGGACAAGCCACGCTGCTTCGCAAGGGACGGCTTGCACCTGTCACCCCTGGGATTCCGGATATTGGCAAAGGCTCTTGCCACCTCCATAGTTCCTTTTTTAGGCAAGGCTCAAATTCTAAACCTACCACCCTAGAACACAAAAAAGGAAAAAAACTAAGGGTAATTCTGCTCAATGCCAGAAGTCTCAATCTCAAAATGCACGCACTCTAGGCCCTTCTCAGTAAGGAGAACATCGATGTCTGTGCTGTGACAGAAACCTGGTTCAAGGCTCATGAGAGCACCCCAGCACTATCAGGTTTTACCTCATATCATGCATTCCGGCCCCAAAATCCAGACAATACCAAGAAAGGAGGGGGGGTATCCATATTCATCAAGGACACCCACACCTCAAGATTGGTAGCAACGCACGATGCATCGGAGACCATCCAGGTGCAATTAACCATAGGCAAGACTGCTCTGCAAATTGTAGCATGTTACAGGCCACCCTCACAAACTCAGGAACCTCACATGGCCTTCCTGAAAACACTAGAGGGGATAAATGTATCACCAAACACCATCATACTAGGTGACTTCAATTACCCTAATATAGACTGGGAACACTACTCAAGCCCAAACACCCTAGCCCAAAAGTTCCTGGAATTCATAAACTCAAATGCCATGGAACAACTAGTCACCATCCCCACAAGAGGAGATAACATACTTGATCTCATCATCACGAACATGGGAGCACAATGCTCAACACCGGAAGTATACCCCTCACTGGTGAGATCAGATCACAAACTAATCTCGCTGGAGGTCCTCATCCCACCCCCACCTGAAATAAAAAGGACCACAGTAAAGAACTTCTCGAAAGCCGACTTCACACTTCTAAAGACTAGTGTGGTCTCCTTTAAGGCCCCCGAGCCGGCGGAAAACAGTACTCAAGCTGCTGAATCACTTACAAATGCCTTCTACCAGCACCTGCAGGACTGCATGGATAAGGCAATCCCAAGCAAAACAAAGACTCTTTGTACCAAAGGCAAGCGTCCAGTCTGGTGGACCCCAGCCATAAACAAACTCTACAACAAAAGGAGGAAGCTACTACAAGATAGAGCAAATTCCTTAAAAGGTAAGACACCCTTGATCACTATAAGTAAAAAACTAAGAGCTCTCATAAAATCATCCAAAGCAAATTTTGAGAGAAAAATAGCTAAAGACTCAATAGACAATCATAAGGCCTTCTTTAGCTATGTTAGAAACCTGGGAGGAAATTCCTAGATATGCTCAGAACTAGTTCAAAATGATGAGAAGATTACTGATCCTACAGACATTGCCAACATACTGGCTGACAGGTTCAGTGCAAACTTCTCCCCCCCTCCCCCCCAAAAGGAGAGATATCTATACCAAACAATTGCAGCCCCCCAAACATTTCCAACGCCCAAGTGAGAACTGCTCTCTCCAAAGCAAAAAACACAGCATCCATGGGACCCGATGGGGTCCCCGGCTGTGTGCTCCATGAACTCAATGAGGAATTAAACCCACAGCTAGGACAGCTGTTTAATCAAAGTCTTACCTCTGGATACGTACCCAGGGAGTGGCGCACTGCAACTGTGGTCCCACTTCACAAAGGCGGTGCCTCCACCGACCCTGGAAATTACCGGCCCATTAGCTTGACAAGCCTTATCTGCAAAGCCATGGAGAGGATCATAATGGACCTCATAAATAAAGACACAGGGAATTTGCAGACTTTGGATCCAACCCAGTTTGGCTTTGTCAAAGGCAGATCATGCCTTTTAAACTTGGTTGACTTTTCGAAACAGTCACCAAAGCCATTGATGAGGGAAAGGCAGTCCATACAGCCTACCTCGATCTGGCGAAGGCCTTCGATACAATACCCCACTCGGGTATCATTGAAAAACTCATCAGCTTAAATGTTAACCCATACATCACAAGATGGGTTGCAAACTGGCTGAGTGACAGAACCCACAGGGTCAGAGTTGCTGGCGCCATGTCAGACTCAAAGCCTGTCACAAGTGGTGTCCCACAGGGCTCAGTCCTGGGCCCACTCTTGTTTGGCATCTACTTTTCCAAGTACAAGCAAACACAGGAGGGTTATGGCTGACAAAGTTTGCAGATGACTGCAAACTGGGCCATAGTAGAAAACACATCTGACACAGATATCCTTCAGAAGGGTCTCACAGAAACTGATAACTGGTGCCAGAGCCATGGCCTAAAGTTAAATGCCAAAAAATGCATAGTCATACCCTTCGGGAAAAACAAGGTTACCCCTAGCTACCAAATAGGTGGCAATCCACTGAGCACAGAAGAAGTTATCAGGGACCTGGGGACCCAGGTTGATAGTAGTCTGTCATTCGACACCCATGTAGCCAAAGTAGTTAGGAAGACCTTCTACATTGCCCACCTTATCATGAAGGGATTCTCATCTAGATCAAGGGAGGTCATGGTCTCCCTCTACTCATCACTCATCAGACCAATGATTGAGTACAATGCCCCATTCGGAATGTATCTGACTCGACACTTGCAGCAGCTGGAGAGGCCACAAAAGTTCCTCACCAAAAGGATAAAGGGTCTCAAAATCTGTCCTATGCTGCCCGACTGAAAGAACTCCAGCTCTATTCAGTCGCCACCGCTTGCTCATAGGTGACCTTTGCCTAACATACAAGGCCATGTCAAACCCAGATTTGATGAATATGCTTCACCTCAAAAAATCTAGATCCATCAGAGCCACAAGGGCGGGAGACTTAAACCTCGACACGGCTATTAATAGGACGTGCTGGAGGGATAGATTCATCACCCAAAGACTCCCTATGCTGTGGAACAAAATCCCGGTATATGTGAGGCAGAGCACCTCGCTGGCCTTGTTCAAGAGAAATCTTGACCAATGGATGGGAGATCGCAGATACACCCCAGGGATTACCTCAGTGTCACTGCTCGACAGAGGCACAGCAAAATAATGGATATAGTTCCCCATACTAAAGGGGTGGCGTAAGCCACAAAACGATGGGCTAGGCTTGTAAATGCCCTCGGGCAGATAGCCTAGTATGAACCTATGAACCTATGAACCTAAAGATATAATAGAGAACCAATTAGGAGCCATCATAGATTTCCCCTATGATCCAAACACCTTACAAGAAGGTCTAACACAGACAAATGCCTTCTGCCAAAGTCACAGATTTAAACTGAATGTCAAGACATGCATTATAGTGCCTTTTGGAAAAACTGCCACTCAGGCTAATTGCTCCCTTAATAAGACACCCCTAAGAATTGACTCAGTAGTCAAGGATCTGGGAACATATGAAGTTAGTAATCTATCCTTCGACCAACATGTGACCAAGGTAGTAAGAAAATCATTCTGTCACCCAGCTTATAAGTAAGGGCATGGCATCCAGGTCCAAGGAGGTCATAGTGCACTTTATTTGGCCCTTATCAAACCCATCATTGAGTATAATATCCCTTTCAGTGTGTACTTGAATGGACATATGCAACACCTGCGACACCCACAAAGGTTACTTACCAGGGGAATCCAGAGTATAAACACATTGTCCTATACAAATCACCTTAAAGCCCTATCTCTGTACTCAGTCCCTTATAGTTTACTAAGAGTCAAGCTATCCCTGGCATACAAGACATCCTTGAATCCAGTTCCGATGGCCTTTTTGCCCATCTGCATAAGGAACAGCATCAGAACTGCTAGATTTAAGGATTTAAATTTTGCTTGTGACATAAAAGGAACATGTTGGTGAGACAGATTAGTGTCATAGGGGCTTGCCATGCTGTGGAATGAGCTTTTCATCTGTGAGGAGCAGAGTCCATCCCTAACCCTATTTAAGTATAAAGCTGAAATGGATGGGAAATCAGAAATACACCCTCAGTCTGACCCACATGTCACTGATAAACAGAGGCAGACAGTAATGCCCAGACTAATATACCCCCCACATAACTTCTAGAAATGTCCTAACACAGTTTGGTATCTACTTCTCTGAAGTCCAGACCAACACGAAGGGCTCTGGCTGACAAAGTTCACAGATGATTGCAAGTTGGGAGCCATTATTAACTCCCCAAGTGATGCTGACATCCTACAGAAAGGCCTCAATGACTCCAACGACTGGTGTCAGAACCATGGCCTTAAACTCAATGCCAAAGAATGTGTCGTCATCCCCCTTGGGAAAAACCCAGTTCCCTTGAATTACCACATTGATGGTAGTCCACTGAACATAGAAGGTGTTATAAGAGATCTGGGAACACAGCTTGACAGCAATTTCTCTTTTGACCACCACGTTGCCACTGTGGTCAGAAAGTCCTTCTATGTGGCACATCTCATTACTAAGAGTTTTGGATCCAGGAAGAAAGAGGCCATTGTCTCTCTCTACTCTTCCCTCATTAGGCCAATCATTGAGTTCAATGCCCCATTTGGCAAGTACCTCACTAAAAACCTGCAATAACTGGAGAGGCCACAAAAGTACCTCACAAAGAAGATCCTAGTTCTTAAACATTTGTCCTATATGGACAGACTCAAAAAACTCCAACTATTCTCCGTCTCATATCGCCTACTTTAAGGAGATCTCTGCTTGACATACAAAGCCATGTCTGATCCAGCTCTGTTAGAAATGCTACATCTAAAGAAGTCCCAATCCCTCTGCACCACATGCTCCAGAGACCTCAACCTCATTACCACAATCAACAAAACATGCTGGAGGGACAGGTTCATAACCCAGAGACTACCCATGCTATGGAACAGACTTCCCATACATGTCAAGCAGAGCACCTCACTGGCCGTCTTCCAGAGAAATCTTGATGATTGGATGGGAAATAGAAAATTCACCCCAGGGATCACTCCAGTGGCTCTACTCGACAGAGGCACTAGTAACTAAGGTTGGGTGGCACTATGCCAGGATAATCCTATGAACTTGGCTTGTAAATGCTCCAGGCCAGGACCATTAGCCTAGTACACACCTATGAACCTATGAACCTGTGAACACCATCTCTAATAAACATCTATAATGCATAGAGACATAATTGGGATGAATTGCACAGCTAGGCTTATAAAGGACCTGCTGGCTATTAGCCCCGTATATACCTATGAACCTATTAGCTGATTCTTGCACTGGGTTTCACAAGTTGTGAATTTCAGCATACAAAACATTTGAGGTATATACAGCTGCATAACAATTGTATGTAAAAAAAACTGATATACCAACAACTGTAATTTGATGTTTGGCATAACAGAGCTGAGCAGTAACATAATGAATCAAATCCCACCAAGGTATAAATAAATAAATAAATATATAAAGAGATGTACAAATGCATTCCTTAACCTAGAGCTGTTCATACAGACATGGTACTGCACCTAAGATAATGATGACACCAACATCACCATTTGGCCACAACTACTTGTTACCACCTCAGCTATTGTGGCCTTGAAGATGGCACATTCAGACTTCACATCATCAACCTCCGCAGGTATGTAAGAGAAGCTTATCTGTAAGTAGATGTTATGGGATAATGCAGTTACTGTATATAAATAAAAGGGTATAGAGGGTGTGGCTGGCTTTACACTCTGTGTAAATCACTTTACTTGAAAGTTTTTAGGCTTCTTTTTCTGATTTATATATTTTGAAGGATTTTTTTGTGCATTTATCATCATGTGACCATTATTACTGCTGGCTACAGGTCATATATGTTTATGATTATATGATACTATGTTGACTAAAGGAATAGAAGGCATATGTGTGTGTGTGTGTGTGTGTGTGTGTGTGTGTGTGTGTGTGTGTGTGTGTGTGTGTGTGTGTGTGTGTGTGTGTATATGTGTGTGTGTGTGTGTGTGTGTGTGTGTGTGTGTGTGTGTGTGTGTGTGTGTGTGTGTGTGTGCGTGTGTGTGTGTATATGTGTGTGTGGGCATCGTGTGTGTGTGTGTGTGTGTGTGTGTGTGTGTGTGTGTGTGTGTGTGTGTGTTGCAGAGTGCATATGCTACCACAAAGTGTGGTCTGGTAGTCAGGTGTGACAGTGCAGCATCTGATTCTGGAACATGGCAATTAATCACTAAGTCAGGTGTCCCTCGGTGCAATTTTACCCTGTCTCTGAATCAGAGATTTTTTTCATTGCAGTGATTGACCAGTTTGCATTAGCCAGTTAGGGCTCATGGCTAAAATCTCCCTGAATGCGATAGTATATCTGTACATCATTATCATTATCATCATCATCATCATCAACCCCATTTATTTTCCATTTTCTACATGGGGTCGAGGTGTCATGTCAACTGTCTCTACCTCTCTCAGTTCAATACCACTCTCCTCCTTTTTCGACAGTCATGCCTAATTGTCACAGATCTCCTCTCATACAATCCATCCATCTCTTTGCTGGACACCCTTGTTTCCTCCTTCCTCCTTCCTGTATGTCCCAAATCATCTTCACCAGACTGTCTTCTGCCTTTCTCATGTGTCCAAACCACTTTAACCTGCTCTCTTTGACCTTATCTGCAATTGGAGCTACTTTGGCTTCTGCTCTGGTGTCATCATTTCTTCACCTGTCTCACAGTGTGCATCCCAATACACATCTAATGCATTTCATCTCCATCACCTCTAGCTTCCTCAGCTGCTCTGCCTTTACTGCCCTGGTTTTTGTACTCTTCAGTAGTACTCGTCAAACAACTGTTTGATACACCTTATTTTTCAGTTTCTTTGGCATTCTTTTGTCATACACTACCCCAAACACTTTGTAGCAGTTGGCTACAGCCTCACTAATTCATGCTGTCCTGCTTTATCTAGTAGGTCCTGCAACTGCTGTCTGAATGTTCTCTTTTCTTCACTATCACAACCCTGCTGTGGGGCATAGGCTGTAAGTATGAACAGTGCTCTATCCTTACAGTGGAGTCTGATTGCCATGAGTCTACCACTTACTCTGATGACATCACTCACTGTCTTCTGAACTCTCTCCCTCACCACAATTCCCACACAATTTCTAGTTTGTCCTCCTACAGTATAGTAGACTCTGGACCCCAAGCCAAGTGACTTTACTGCCCTGCTACCCTTCCATCTTGTCTTCTGGATACATAGGAACTCCACATTCATCTTTTCCATCATGTCATTCATTTCAAGCTCCCTCCTGTCAGTGAACTTTCATTAAGTGTAGTAATTCTTAGTTCATGTTTTGCAGATTGATTTTATATTCAATCAGTAGAGCTACTGGACACTGAATGGCCAGTAGCTTATTGGCCCAGGACTGCTGGCCTTTATCGCAGGCACACACTGGTCAACACCATTATCATGGTTCCCTGGTGTAGATTGGAGTAGCTCCAAGAAACAAAAAATAAGCCAGCAGTAAGTAGACTGAGTCATAAAAAGAGTAGTTTAATAAAAACTACCCAAACAGCATAATGGCATCCAAAAACAAACCGGTTTCGGCAATGGTTAAAAACCTAGCCTTCTTCAGTGTACAGCAAGGAGCCAAAACAGAAATGCTGTATTTAAACAGATAAAGCCATGCTGATTGGTTACAAAATTTTAAACATGTGCTGATTGACAAACAGCATAGATAACAAAAATTAGTATGAATGTAAATACATTCAAAAAAATTTTTCATTTTTAAGGACTTGAATACATTCATCAATATTAGAATTAGCTGTTTCCATATATATATATTTTTTAAAGATATATACATAAATCTGTATTCCGAATATTAAAGCACCAATTATACATAATCCAATATTGAACAAAAATATATAAATATGCATATATGCAAAGTGCGTTACAAATCAGAGTACATACTATAGTATTGAGATTAACTATGTCAATATATATAATTAATGAACATGTGTATATATTCTGGATATTAAAACTCCATTTGTTCAACAAACATGTATCATATGTTCAGATTTTTAATTATAAACAATCATTTAACCCAGGATTAAATAGTGCACCTAATTTCGTTATCCATTTCTTTTCTTTAAGATTGAGTTTATTATGCCAACCACTCTTAATGGTTCTGTCACCAATAATTTTGTCAATAATGGTAAAATGAAATTTTGCAGTGCTATGCGTGAGAGTGTGTTTGTATAATGCATTGGTTATCTTATGGCATCTAATATCACTGAGATGTTCAGAGATACGTAGTTTAACTGGTCTTGACGTCTGCCCAACATAAAATGAGTGTCAGGTACAACATGCCAAATATACGCCCAATCTGTGTTACAGTTAGCAAAAATCTAATGTCAAAACTGTATTGGTATTCCTACTGGTGAACTCCTTAGTTTTCAACATATGCTTACAATTGACACAGTGGCCACATGGAAAGGAACCAATAAGCTTATCACCCAAGATGGTAGTTTGATATACCAATGGTAAAGTGGACTCATAGTGATGTTTGTAGTGATTAAAGTGACCAGCCAAATTCTTGCCCTTACGAAAAGAAAAAAGGCATTTGTTCGGGATAATGTTTTTGATTCTGACATCAGCCTCCAGTATGTTCCAGTTATCCCTAATAATCTTAATAAAGTTATTGGTATTTCTACCAAATGTCGTAGTGAGTCTAAGTTTATTGGACTTTATATGTTTCTTTTTATATGTTAATAAATTAGGTCTATGTAGACCCAATGCATAGTTCTGAGCCATGGTCACATATCCTGAACTGTAGCCCCGCTCAATGAATCTGTTATGCAAATCCTGAGCATGATTGACAAAAGTGTTATTCTCAGAGCAATTACGCCTAATCCTAATAAATTGTGATTTAGGGATGTTCTTTGCAATATGTTTTGGATGAAAGCTGGATGCGTGGAGAATCGTATTGTATTGGGGGAATTTCCTATGGGTTTCAGTTGTTAAGGTGTTATCATTGTTTCTAGTTACCAAAACATCCAAAATGTAATGGATTCTCGGTCATAGGTAATAGTAAATTGTATTCCCCATATATTATCATTCAGGTATTCCATAAATTCCTGATGATATGGAATATCCGATCTCCACACCATCCAGCAGTCATCCAAATATCTGCGCCAGATATCAATAGATTGGAGTAGGCCATGTCCTCAACCCACTTATCACAGGAAAATACCCATTCCAATTTGGTAACATTAGTCAACATGACTGAATCACAAAGAACCAAATTTTTAAACCATCAAGTGGCTAGCTCTGACACAGCTTGCAGTCTGTTATCTGGATTATTTTACCTTGAGGATAATGTGCACCACAACTGATGCTCCAAGTAGCTGGTCCATACAACTCTTCCCCCTTTGGGCATCATCTGGAGTCTGCACTGCTGCCCACAGCTCCATCCTTGAGAGAGTTTGAGGTCAAAATGCTCAGCATGTTTTTGAGAAGTGGGAAAAAAATCCACAGAGAACCAAAGAGAACATGCAAACTCCATACAGGCATTGGCCAGAGATCAGAATGGAGCCATTAATCTAGTGCACAGGAGGCAAAAATTTTAACCATTATGCCAGCTGGTCTCAGGCTGTACACTCATGATAAAAATTGTAGAAGTTGATTGGTAACAAGTGAAGCAAATGGAGAGCTATAGCAATTCATGGTCTGCACTGCTCGGTCTGTGATTTGTGGATGTGTTTTTGAAATATGTACACAATGAGGTAGCACATGATGGCAATTCAATTTTAATACTTTGATACATTTTTCACTTGATTTGGTGCAATGAACTTTACTGATTACAATTGTGGTGTAATGAATGTTAATGATTAGAACTGCTTGACTAATTGTGAGAATTTTGTGTCATGAAGTAAAATTTTTATAATATCTAGTCACCTCATATTAAGCTGGAATTTGGAAAATGTTGCAATGCATTGTAAGCATATTTTGCAAACCGCATAAATGTACTTTCGATATATTGGGAAAAAGGTCCAAACAAACCAAACTGAAGAAAATATTCAAAAGATGGTATAACTGGTACAAATCCCACAAATATTTATTGTTAGCAATTTTGTGCAGACAATACCATCTTTTGAATACTTTCAATATATTGTTAACTCCATGCCTTCTACCAGTTCAACTAATGTGTTTCAAAAGAGATCATGCATACAATGGCCTGGATTAGGAAAGATATCAATAGCAGTGCAATTTGAGCCACACTGATGCTCCTATTAGTGCATTGGTGATATAGTGCGATTCAGATGCTTGATAATACGCATTCACTAGCATCTGTTTTGCAGCTCATTATCATGTCTCCATATTGAACACTACCATCATATGTGCATTTTGCCCACCATCCCACACAATACAACTGTATAGTTACCTTTAAACATGGACCGCCATATGACTGCTCTTCCTGCTATGGTCAGTGCAAGGCCAAAGATCAATTTTTGAATTGCTCAGGCTTACTGTGATGCCCAAACCTTTGTAGTTAAGGCTTTTGTATTGAGGTAAGCCTTTCTGAATTCAAAATCCATTTGGCTGGGTTTGATATAATGCACATGTCTATCTGTCTATCTATATATATAGCCATCTATCATTCTCCTCATACCTCCATGCTCCCCTCTACACCCCTGCTGGTTACATACTGTAACTGCAAGATTGATCAATTCCTGGGGAAAGGCAAATCCCCCAACCAAGAGAATCATCTGATATGCTACTTTTGTCGATAGGTGTCGACCATCTGTTTAGTCAACCAAATTGTGTCAATTAAATAAATGTTGACAAAAGTGCTATTCAGCAAAAGTTGCATCCTCCATATATATATGTATGCGTGTGTGTGTGTGTGTGTGTGTGTGTGTGTGTGTGTATTTATATACATATATATATATATATATATATATATATATATATATATATATATATATATATATTCTTTCTTCTGTGCTAGCTGTTCATCTTCTGTCTCTCTTTACCTATCTCATCTACCTCACCTCATTAATATTAAATATAAGTCCTATAATTTCCCAACATAACAGTTTTCATCCTTGTAAATGAATTGTTACTTCATGTTACAGAATTGCATAATGGTTGCCATTGATTATACCTGTAGAAATGTCAATTAATATTTTTTTAAAACCCTACTGCAAAATATTTGCTACTTATTTATTCATGTGCTATTTCTGGAGCTTTTCTCCTTGAGCCTCCATTATAAGTGGGCACCTCATACTCAGATGTTCCCAGTCAACAAAAAACAAATAAATAAATTAATAAAATGAACAAATAGATAATCCCCAGGATTCACGAAGCCTCCGTGTAAGAGTTATAACTCTTACACGGAGGCTGCAGTTAAACGGAGTGATGTCAGCATGCTCTGCATATTCATGAGAGCATGCTGAATCACACCTAAGTCGAACACGGTCCATGTAAGACAGTAGGGGGCGTGTCCGTAGGCTGAGCCCTGCAAGCGGACACGCCCCCAGAAGTGTAAAAGTGCCCAAAGTAGATACCCAAAACAGAGTCCATGGAAATGTGAATAAACACAACACAACACATGCCCCTACAGACTATTAAACATAAAAAAATCTAAATGAACATGTCATATTTTTTTTAAATTGTAAAGATGTTTAACTGTGAGTGCACTCATTTGCGCGGGCGTGCCAGTAGCGCAGCTACAGTTAGCAGTCAATGGGAAAGCATATAAGAACTAAATATGCAAAATAAGCCAGGAAGCAATAGCATAGTGGTAGAGATGCCGGCTGCAGAGCAGGCATTCATGGTTCGAGCCCCCACAACACAATTTTTTTTTTTTTTTGCAAAATAAGCAGGAAACAAGTCCCTGACACATATGTACACATAAAACCAGAATATATGCAAAATGCAATGAAATATCCCATTTATATTGAATAAATGTGAGCTAAGAAATGAATATAAACTGCCAGATGTGCCCATAGCTGAGATACAGTACAACAGAGTGAGTGTATGTGCCCGTAGATAAGCATTGGTCCAACTGGTGCAAACTGAGTGCCCGTAACTGAGCAGTGGTTTACCATGCTAAATATATGTGCTCCTAACTGAGCTGAGCGGAATATGCGTGCCGATAGCCAAATGAGGCTTAAACCAGCTTACCCCGTTTGCGCGGAGCTGCGCACCGCGCAAACAAGCTAACCGATGGGCAACGGTGAGCAAGCCGTATCAAAACTGCCTTTACACAGACACACCCCTCAACATGTCTAGACAGTCATGAAAAATAAAAAGCAGTGGCAGGTTCGAACCCAGGATACTATACACCATAGTCAAGGTACAGAACCACTAAGCCATGACAGCAGTACCTAGAAATGCAATAGAACATTGCAATAGGACATATGCAACACCTGCGACACCCACAAAGGTTACTTACCAGGGGAATCCAGAGTATAAACACATTGTCCTATACAAATCACCTTAAAGCCCTATCTCTGTACTCAGTCCCTTATAGTTTACTAAGAGTCAAGCTATCCCTGGCATACAAGACATCCTTGAATCCAGTTCCGATGGCCTTTTTGCCCATCTGCATAAGGAACAGCATCAGAACTGCTAGATTTAAGGATTTAAATTTTGCTTGTGACATAAAAGGAACATGTTGGTGAGACAGATTAGTGTCATAGGGGCTTGCCATGCTGTGGAATGAGCTTTTCATCTGTGAGGAGCAGAGTCCATCCCTAACCCTATTTAAGTATAAAGCTGAAATGGATGGGAAATCAGAAATACACCCTCAGTCTGACCCACATGTCACTGATAAACAGAGGCAGACAGTAATGCCCAGACTAATATACCCCCCACATAACTTCTAGAAATGTCCTAACACAGTTTGGTATCTACTTCTCTGAAGTCCAGACCAACACGAAGGGGCTCTGGCTGACAAAGTTCACAGATGATTGCAAGTTGGGAGCCATTATTAACTCCCCAAGTGATGCTGACATCCTACAGAAAGGCCTCAATGACTCCAACGACTGGTGTCAGAACCATGGCCTTAAACTCAATGCCAAAGAATGTGTCGTCATCCCCCTTGGGAAAAACCCAGTTCCCTTGAATTACCACATTGATGGTAGTCCACTGAACATAGAAGGTGTTATAAGAGATCTGGGAACACAGCTTGACAGCAATTTCTCTTTTGACCACCACGTTGCCACTGTGGTCAGAAAGTCCTTCTATGTGGCACATCTCATTACTAAGAGTTTTGGATCCAGGAAGAAAGAGGCCATTGTCTCTCTCTACTCTTCCCTCATTAGGCCAATCATTGAGTTCAATGCCCCATTTGGCAAGTACCTCACTAAAACCTGCAAT
The DNA here is from genome assembly GCF_019279795.1 of Protopterus annectens. Lineage (NCBI taxonomy): Eukaryota > Metazoa > Chordata > Ceratodontiformes > Protopteridae > Protopterus > Protopterus annectens. The sequence goes on from NC_056744.1 coordinate 812,456,857, forward strand.
AACTGGAGAGGCCACAAAAGTACCTCACAAAGAAGATCCTAGTTCTTAAACATTTGTCCTATATGGACAGACTCAAAAAACTCCAACTATTCTCCGTCTCATATCGCCTACTTTAAGGAGATCTCTGCTTGACATACAAAGCCATGTCTGATCCAGCTCTGTTAGAAATGCTACATCTAAAGAAGTCCCAATCCCTCTGCACCACATGCTCCAGAGACCTCAACCTCATTACCACAATCAACAAAACATGCTGGAGGGACAGGTTCATAACCCAGAGACTACCCATGCTATGGAACAGACTTCCCATACATGTCAAGCAGAGCACCTCACTGGCCGTCTTCCAGAGAAATCTTGATGATTGGATGGGAAATAGAAAATTCACCCCAGGGATCACTCCAGTGGCTCTACTCGACAGAGGCACTAGTAACTAAGGTTGGGTGGCACTATGCCAGGATAATCCTATGAACTTGGCTTGTAAATGCTCCAGGCCAGGACCATTAGCCTAGTACACACCTATGAACCTATGAACCTGTGAACACCATCTCTAATAAACATCTATAATGCATAGAGACATAATTGGGATGAATTGCACAGCTAGGCTTATAAAGGACCTGCTGGCTATTAGCCCCGTATATACCTATGAACCTATTAGCTGATTCTTGCACTGGGTTTCACAAGTTGTGAATTTCAGCATACAAAACATTTGAGGTATATACAGCTGCATAACAATTGTATGTAAAAAAAACTGATATACCAACAACTGTAATTTGATGTTTGGCATAACAGAGCTGAGCAGTAACATAATGAATCAAATCCCACCAAGGTATAAATAAATAAATAAATATATAAAGAGATGTACAAATGCATTCCTTAACCTAGAGCTGTTCATACAGACATGGTACTGCACCTAAGATAATGATGACACCAACATCACCATTTGGCCACAACTACTTGTTACCACCTCAGCTATTGTGGCCTTGAAGATGGCACATTCAGACTTCACATCATCAACCTCCGCAGGTATGTAAGAGAAGCTTATCTGTAAGTAGATGTTATGGGATAATGCAGTTACTGTATATAAATAAAAGGGTATAGAGGGTGTGGCTGGCTTTACACTCTGTGTAAATCACTTTACTTGAAAGTTTTTAGGCTTCTTTTTCTGATTTATATATTTTGAAGGATTTTTTTGTGCATTTATCATCATGTGACCATTATTACTGCTGGCTACAGGTCATATATGTTTATGATTATATGATACTATGTTGACTAAAGGAATAGAAGGCATATGTGTGTGTGTGTGTGTGTGTGTGTGTGTGTGTGTGTGTGTGTGTGTGTGTGTGTGTGTGTGTGTGTGTGTGTGTGTGCGTGTGTGTGTGTATATGTGTGTGTGGGCATCGTGTGTGTGTGTGTGTGTGTGTGTGTGTGTGTGTGTGTGTGTGTGTGTGTGTGTGTGTGTGTGTGTGTGTGTGTGTGTGTGTGTGTGTGTGGAGTCCGCATCGTGTGTGTGTGTGTGTGTGTGTGTGTGTGTGTGTGTGTGTGTGTGTGTGTGTGTGTGTGTGTGTGTGTGTGTGTTGCAGAGTGCATATGCTACCACAAAGTGTGGTCTGGTAGTCAGGTGTGACAGTGCAGCATCTGATTCTGGAACATGGCAATTAATCACTAAGTCAGGTGTCCCTCGGTGCAATTTTACCCTGTCTCTGAATCAGAGATTTTTTTCATTGCAGTGATTGACCAGTTTGCATTAGCCAGTTAGGGCTCATGGCTAAAATCTCCCTGAATGCGATAGTATATCTGTACATCATTATCATTATCATCATCATCATCATCAACCCCATTTATTTTCCATTTTCTACATGGGGTCGAGGTGTCATGTCAACTGTCTCTACCTCTCTCAGTTCAATACCACTCTCCTCCTTTTTCGACAGTCATGCCTAATTGTCACAGATCTCCTCTCATACAATCCATCCATCTCTTTGCTGGACACCCTTGTTTCCTCCTTCCTCCTTCCTGTATGTCCCAAATCATCTTCACCAGACTGTCTTCTGCCTTTTTCATGTGTCCAAACCACTTTAACCTGCTCTCTTTGACCTTATCTGCAATTGGAGCTACTTTGGCTTCTGCTCTGGTGTCATCATTTCTTCACCTGTCTCACAGTGTGCATCCCAATACACATCTAATGCATTTCATCTCCATCACCTCTAGCTTCCTCAGCTGCTCTGCCTTTACTGCCCTGGTTTTTGTACTCTTCAGTAGTACTCATCAAACAACTGTTTGATACACCTTATTTTTCAGTTTCTTTGGCATTCTTTTGTCATACACTACCCCAAACACTTTGTAGCAGTTGGCTACAGCCTCACTAATTCATGCTGTCCTGCTTTATCTAGTAGGTCCTGCAACTGCTGTCTGAATGTTCTCTTTTCTTCACTATCACAACCCTGCTGTGGGGCATAGGCTGTAAGTATGAACAGTGCTCTATCCTTACAGTGGAGTCTGATTGCCATGAGTCTACCACTTACTCTGATGACATCACTCACTGTCTTCTGAACTCTCTCCCTCACCACAATTCCCACACAATTTCTAGTTTGTCCTCCTACAGTATAGTAGACTCTGGACCCCAAGCCAAGTGACTTTACTGCCCTGCTACCCTTCCATCTTGTCTTCTGGATACATAGGAACTCCACATTCATCTTTTCCATCATGTCATTCATTTCAAGCTCCCTCCTGTCAGTGAACTTTCATTAAGTGTAGTAATTCTTAGTTCATGTTTTGCAGATTGATTTTATATTCAATCAGTAGAGCTACTGGACACTGAATGGCCAGTAGCTTATTGGCCCAGGACTGCTGGCCTTTATCGCAGGCACACACTGGTCAACACCATTATCATGGTTCCCTGGTGTAGATTGGAGTAGCTCCAAGAAACAAAAAATAAGCCAGCAGTAAGTAGACTGAGTCATAAAAAGAGTAGTTTAATAAAAACTACCCAAACAGCATAATGGCATCCAAAAACAAACCGGTTTCGGCAATGGTTAAAAACCTAGCCTTCTTCAGTGTACAGCAAGGAGCCAAAACAGAAATGCTGTATTTAAACAGATAAAGCCATGCTGATTGGTTACAAAATTTTAAACATGTGCTGATTGACAAACAGCATAGATAACAAAAATTAGTATGAATGTAAATACATTCAAAAAAATTTTTCATTTTTAAGGACTTGAATACATTCATCAATATTAGAATTAGCTGTTTCCATATATATATATTTTTTAAAGATATATACATAAATCTGTATTCCGAATATTAAAGCACCAATTATACATAATCCAATATTGAACAAAAATATATAAATATGCATATATGCAAAGTGCGTTACAAATCAGAGTACATACTATAGTATTGAGATTAACTATGTCAATATATATAATTAATGAACATGTGTATATATTCTGGATATTAAAACTCCATTTGTTCAACAAACATGTATCATATGTTCAGATTTTTAATTATAAACAATCATTTAACCCAGGATTAAATAGTGCACCTAATTTCGTTATCCATTTCTTTTCTTTAAGATTGAGTTTATTATGCCAACCACTCTTAATGGTTCTGTCACCAATAATTTTGTCAATAATGGTAAAATGAAATTTTGCAGTGCTATGCGTGAGAGTGTGTTTGTATAATGCATTGGTTATCTTATGGCATCTAATATCACTGAGATGTTCAGAGATACGTAGTTTAACTGGTCTTGACGTCTGCCCAACATAAAATGAGTGTCAGGTACAACATGCCAAATAAACGGCCCAATCTGTGTTACAGTTAGCAAAAAATCTAATGTCAAAAACTGTATTGGTATTCCTACTGGTGAACTCCTTAGTTTTCAACATATGCTTACAATTGACACAGTGGCCACATGGAAAGGAACCAATAAGCTTATCACCCAAGATGGTAGTTTGATATACCAATGGTAAAGTGGACTCATAGTGATGTTTGTAGTGATTAAAGTGACCAGCCAAATTCTTGCCCTTACGAAAAGAAAAAAGGCATTTGTTCGGGATAATGTTTTTGATTCTGACATCAGCCTCCAGTATGTTCCAGTTATCCCTAATAATCTTAATAAAGTTATTGGTATTTCTACCAAATGTCGTAGTGAGTCTAAGTTTATTGGACTTTATATGTTTCTTTTTATATGTTAATAAATTAGGTCTATGTAGACCCAATGCATAGTTCTGAGCCATGGTCACATATCCTGAACTGTAGCCCCGCTCAATGAATCTGTTATGCAAATCCTGAGCATGATTGACAAAAGTGTTATTCTCAGAGCAATTACGCCTAATCCTAATAAATTGTGATTTAGGGATGTTCTTTGCAATATGTTTTGGATGAAAGCTGGATGCGTGGAGAATCGTATTGTATTGGGGGAATTTCCTATGGGTTTCAGTTGTTAAGGTGTTATCATTGTTTCTAGTTACCAAAACATCCAAAAATGTAATGGATTCTCGGTCATAGGTAATAGTAAATTGTATTCCCCATATATTATCATTCAGGTATTCCATAAATTCCTGATGATATGGAATATCCGATCTCCACACCATCCAGCAGTCATCCAAATATCTGCGCCAGATATCAATAGATTGGAGTAGGCCATGTCCTCAACCCACTTATCACAGGAAAATACCCATTCCAATTTGGTAACATTAGTCAACATGACTGAATCACAAAGAACCAAATTTTTAAACCATCAAGTGGCTAGCTCTGACACAGCTTGCAGTCTGTTATCTGGATTATTTTACCTTGAGGATAATGTGCACCACAACTGATGCTCCAAGTAGCTGGTCCATACAACTCTTCCCCCTTTGGGCATCATCTGGAGTCTGCACTGCTGCCCACAGCTCCATCCTTGAGAGAGTTTGAGGTCAAAATGCTCAGCATGTTTTTGAGAAGTGGGAAAAAAATCCACAGAGAACCAAAGAGAACATGCAAACTCCATACAGGCATTGGCCAGAGATCAGAATGGAGCCATTAATCTAGTGCACAGGAGGCAAAAATTTTAACCATTATGCCAGCTGGTCTCAGGCTGTACACTCATGATAAAAATTGTAGAAGTTGATTGGTAACAAGTGAAGCAAATGGAGAGCTATAGCAATTCATGGTCTGCACTGCTCGGTCTGTGATTTGTGGATGTGTTTTTGAAATATGTACACAATGAGGTAGCACATGATGGCAATTCAATTTTAATACTTTGATACATTTTTCACTTGATTTGGTGCAATGAACTTTACTGATTACAATTGTGGTGTAATGAATGTTAATGATTAGAACTGCTTGACTAATTGTGAGAATTTTGTGTCATGAAGTAAAATTTTTATAATATCTAGTCACCTCATATTAAGCTGGAATTTGGAAAATGTTGCAATGCATTGTAAGCATATTTTGCAAACCGCATAAATGTACTTTCGATATATTGGGAAAAAGGTCCAAACAAACCAAACTGAAGAAAATATTCAAAAGATGGTATAACTGGTACAAATCCCACAAATATTTATTGTTAGCAATTTTGTGCAGACAATACCATCTTTTGAATACTTTCAATATATTGTTAACTCCATGCCTTCTACCAGTTCAACTAATGTGTTTCAAAAGAGATCATGCATACAATGGCCTGGATTAGGAAAGATATCAATAGCAGTGCAATTTGAGCCACACTGATGCTCCTATTAGTGCATTGGTGATATAGTGCGATTCAGATGCTTGATAATACGCATTCACTAGCATCTGTTTTGCAGCTCATTATCATGTCTCCATATTGAACACTACCATCATATGTGCATTTTGCCCACCATCCCACACAATACAACTGTATAGTTACCTTTAAACATGGACCGCCATATGACTGCTCTTCCTGCTATGGTCAGTGCAAGGCCAAAGATCAATTTTTGAATTGCTCAGGCTTACTGTGATGCCCAAACCTTTGTAGTTAAGGCTTTTGTATTGAGGTAAGCCTTTCTGAATTCAAAATCCATTTGGCTGGGTTTGATATAATGCACATGTCTATCTGTCTATCTATATATATAGCCATCTATCATTCTCCTCATACCTCCATGCTCCCTCTACACCTGCTGGTTACATACTGTAACTGCAAGATTGATCAATTCCTGGGGAAAGGCAAATCCCCCAACCAAGAGAATCATCTGATATGCTACTTTTGTCGATAGGTGTCGACCATCTGTTTAGTCAACCAAATTGTGTCAATTAAATAAATGTTGACAAAAGTGCTATTCAGCAAAAGTTGCATCCTCCATATATATATGTATGCGTGTGTGTGTGTGTGTGTGTGTGTGTGTGTGTGTATTTATATACATATATATATATATATATATATATATATATATATATATATATATATATATATATATATATATTCTTTCTTCTGTGCTAGCTGTTCATCTTCTGTCTCTCTTTACCTATCTCATCTACCTCACCTCATTAATATTAAATATAAGTCCTATAATTTCCCAACATAACAGTTTTCATCCTTGTAAATGAATTGTTACTTCATGTTACAGAATTGCATAATGGTTGCCATTGATTATACCTGTAGAAATGTCAATTAATATTTTTTTAAAACCCTACTGCAAAATATTTGCTACTTATTTATTCATGTGCTATTTCTGGAGCTTTTCTCCTTGAGCCTCCATTATAAGTGGGCACCTCATACTCAGATGTTCCCAGTCAACAAAAAACAAATAAATAAATTAATAAAATGAACAAATAGATAATCCCCAGGATTCACGAAGCCTCCGTGTAAGAGTTATAACTCTTACACGGAGGCTGCAGTTAAACGGAGTGATGTCAGCATGCTCTGCATATTCATGAGAGCATGCTGAATCATACCTAAGTCGAACACGGTCCATGTAAGACAGTAGGGGGCGTGTCCGTAGGCTGAGCCCTGCAAGCGGACACGCCCCCAGAAGTGTAAAAGTGCCCAAAGTAGATACCCAAAACAGAGTCCATGGAAATGTGAATAAACACAACACAACACATGCCCCTACAGACTATTAAACATAAAAAAATCTAAATGAACATGTCATATTTTTTTTAAATTGTAAAGATGTTTAACTGTGAGTGCACTCATTTGCGCGGGCGTGCCAGTAGCGCAGCTACAGTTAGCAGTCAATGGGAAAGCATATAAGAACTAAATATGCAAAATAAGCCAGGAAGCAATAGCATAGTGGTAGAGATGCCGGCTGCAGAGCAGGCATTCATGGTTCGAGCCCCCACAACACAATTTTTTTTTTTTGCAAAATAAGCAGGAAACAAGTCCCTGACACATATGTACACATAAAACCAGAATATATGCAAAATGCAATGAAATATCCCATTTATATTGAATAAATGTGAGCTAAGAAATGAATATAAACTGCCAGATGTGCCCATAGCTGAGATACAGTACAACAGAGTGAGTGTATGTGCCCGTAGATAAGCATTGGTCCAACTGGTGCAAACTGAGTGCCCGTAACTGAGCAGTGGTTTACCATGCTAAATATATGTGCTCCTAACTGAGCTGAGCGGAATATGCGTGCCGATAGCCAAATGAGGCTTAAACCAGCTTACCCCGTTTGCGCGGAGCTGCGCACCGCGCAAACAAGCTAACCGATGGGCAACGGTGAGCAAGCCGTATCAAAACTGCCTTTACACAGACACACCCCTCAACATGTCTAGACAGTCATGAAAAATAAAAAGCAGTGGCAGGTTCGAACCCAGGATACTATACACCATAGTCAAGGTACAGAACCACTAAGCCATGACAGCAGTACCTAGGAATGCAATAGAAATGCAATAATAGCTCATATATAGGAATGAATACAAACTAATGCATGACAATGCAGGTTTACTGAAATTGATACAATTCCAAAATGGCCAATCACAGATATGTGCGGGAAAAACGGACTATATAAGCCCCATAGGTGGGAATACACAGCATAAACGATTGTAGAACAGACCTGCAGGCAGAATGTCAGGTGTAGGAGAGGGTAGTCGCTTTCGAGCGCAGAGGTGGGGTGTTGAGGAGTCCAGGTACATGGCCTGGCTCCTAGTCCACAACCATGAGGCCCAACTCATGCAGGGCCAGGTCCTCTGGGGAGCGTACAGGGCTGAGGCATGGGACCAGTTGGCTCATGAACTCACCAGTGCCACAGGAATTCCAAGGACAGGTGAGCAGGTCCGTCACCACCATGCAGACCTGAAGAGACGCAAGCAGGAACAACTGAACCTTTGGATCCAGGAGGCCCGGCAATCACCCAACGCCCCACCACTGAGTAAGTAACAATTAATTATGTATGTAGAAAGTTAAACTACCTGAAATTATGGAGATGTGTATTCCAATATTACCTCATTTATATTACAGCTGCAGGTGTCCGTTCTGCGAACCGCAGAGCCTATGCCGATAGGCTGGTGCGGTTGCGCCACCAGGCAGGTCAGTAATCCACTACTAGTAACTGTAAAGATATATAAATGTATGACAGTCAGCAAAAGAGTGCAGTGTAGCCAGGAAGGAATTAAATCTGCAAGTAACAGTGTGAAAGTGCATGCAAGTATTCCCTGATTACAACAGTTCCCAGCCTGTAAGTGTAAACTAAACATGACACTGTCCAACATATATTTTGAAATAAAACTGCCCTGCCTGTAAGAAAATAGTACACAACCTGCAGCAGCATGTAAAGTATAGCTGCAGAAGAGGATGAAATCACATGTGTGAAATATATCCCTGTGGAAATACTGAAACATGACAGAAGTGAGACTGCTGGAAAGAACTGTAATAACTACTGTTAAAACATGTCAATAAAGCCTAGAAGTACCAGTCTGAATAGTAACATGAAAGCAAGTGAGAGAGTGTGAGAAAGTGTCAGGAATACAGCAATACAGTAGTAATAACCCCTGAATAAACTATACTGCAGTTAGGACAGAATTAAATGCATGTGAGACTCAGAACCAAACAGCAAATTCTGTTCAAAGTGTTGCTGCATGTGGAATGTGTACACCAAAATCTGGATATGTTGCTCCCAGTCTGAAATACGCAGATAGGATGATTGTCTGATATACCAAACATCCACACTTGTCTACAAGTATATAAAGCAAAGGTAACAGGATGATGTATCTGAACAAAGCTCGATATGAATGTGTATGAACAGCAATAAAATGTAGATTGATGTTGCAGTAACAGTCCCATCTGCAAGGTTAAGTAGTTAACATATAGGACACTGTAGTTAGAACAGTAGTGTGTATATAACTGTAGCTATTAGAAATGTACAGCATATGTATTTGTATTCGAAGGTGTTAATATTACTTTATTTACCCCACCCTCTAACCACCTATAACCCATTCCACGTGAAAATGGTATGTGCAATCACAATTACCACCCCTGGACGTCTGTCCTGTTGGGTCATATATATTTGCATGTCTGTTGATGCATCCGCCCTGTTCATACATCCACACCTGATGGCCTGTTGCCATCAATCAACCCTGCATGTTGTTGGACTGTGGACACACCTCTCCCACCTCAGCTGGCGAGTGCACCTGGCACTAGTGCCGAGTCCGGACCCTCCTCCAGTGGCCCTGTGCCACCTGCGGGTGGAACCGCTGCAGGGGATGGGGCTCGCCCCCCCCCTCTGCAAGTGTGGCCAGAGGAGATCCACCACTCACCCTCCGTAGCGTTCGGACTGTGGTGCGTAGGGAGATTCGGGACTCTGTCCTCGAGCCCCTACGCCAGCTCGAGGCACGGGTGGAGCAACTAACGGGCATGCCCGTTGCCCCGCCTACACAGCCCCCAGCACAGCCCCGTCCTGGGCAGTGAAGGAACAGTGGCAACTGCCTATGGGTGGGGATATCAGTTCCACTGTTGCCATCTGTGAGCTCATGGGCTCTGGATATCCAAACCTCCGCCCCCGTCAATTGTGTAACCCCCCCCACACGTGTCATACACTGCCCCTGTATGCGTCTTGTTTGTCTTGTCTGTTAACCTACCCAACCTACCTCCCCAGCTGTACCGACTACCTTCACCTGACATACCACTCTCACCTGAAAAAATAAAAAAAAAAAAGGGCACTCTGTACCCACAAAAAAATTACACCCCATACATAGCTGCCCATTCCGCACACATGTCTACTGGACATGGAACCTATCAATTCCAATTGGCTGTACAACAAGTATTATTGTTGCCCTGACACCTCTCTCAGGGGTGGAAGGTTTCAAATGTCACACCAAATTACATACATATGCACAGCTGTTGCTGCTGAAGAAATGGGCAGCTATGGGCCTTACCTACATCCCTCCTGCACATCCCAAGCTTGTTTCCCTACTGTCTTACCCTCTTTGTGACCCCTTTTTCACCACTTTCCTGTCTCCCCATTTTTCTTTCAAGGAAAATAGCGCGGGTGTGCGCAAGAGTAAGCACGTTTAAGCGGTTGTAAGCGGGTGTGCGCTTGTGTGCAGAGCTAACCACCAGTGCGCATCGTGAGCTCCAGCAAACCAGCGCTAACCCGGTTACAACTGCTTAAAAGTGCCTTAGGCACTTTGATTGACAGGTCCTGTACTCAGTTCAAAAGAAAAATAAAATCCCACTATGAGTCCCGAACCCAGGACCTTGGCAACTATAGTCTGCATGACTTACCACTAAGCCATGACTCTTATATAAAACATTGTGCTAAAGTAAATATATCATGTAACAGTAGGAATGAATGTAAAGGGAATATAGATGTGTAGTACACAAAGCATGACATTTAGAATCACAAACAAAACTGGTGGATTTCCATAATAGTAGTGTGTGAACAGAAACAGCCATGCTAGTTGGAAGCTAGTAGGTAATAATGTCACCATAGCACCTTGCAAGACACACACATACTCACAGCAGGATAAGCACTGCCCATACCCCACAACCTCTTACAGGAACACATCCGGACCAAGTAATAAAATATGTGGAGCAAAGGCCCAAAACCAGGGACACATTACAAATAAAGTTACAACAAACGCAGACAGTTCAGAAAGTAACAGGGTCTACACCTTGTGGGATGTTTGGAAGGGTATGCAGTCTGGAACTTGAATGTTTGTCACCATATTCTGACTTGAGCCCAGACTGACTTGCCAGATAAAGGTGTGCCTGAGATATTGACCAAATTATGAGGCAGAAATGTGGACAGCCTGCAAATATCTGTACACATGACGGGTCCAACACCACCACATAGCAACAGTGAATGTCTTACAGGGATGCCCCACAGACCCCATGTGAAATGTACAAACAGTAGGCAGAAAGGTGTAACACATGCAATGGTAACTATGGAGTCCGGAAAGTATTCACCACTCGCATGGCAGAAAAAGTGTAGTAATACATATGCTCATGCTAACCCACAGTCACAACTGCAGCATACCAGACATTTTAATGGGTGTACCCCACTGATATGTGCCATTCCATGAGGCACATAACTGATGAACCTGAAAGTCTCTGGGGCCTGCTCAGCAGCATACTCAAATACCCTAATAGATGTCAAGGCCCACACCATGGCCAGACCACACTGCATGCTGTAACACTCTAGCAGATATAGCAAGCATTCCAAAGTGTGAATGTACATGGAAAATAGGAAAGCTACAGCAGCACACTACAGTCAAGACACCTAGCAGGCATACAAGTAGTGACTGTAAAGGGCAACTATTGAAGCCTTAGCAACAGAGTGCAAGCAAAAGTGAAAGAAAAGCACACACACACACACACACACACACACACACACACACACACACACACACATTAACAATAGTAGTAGTTGTAGTTGTCAGTGTACATACTCAGTTAGTACAGGAAACTGGAGAAATGAATGGAGGAATGTTAATCTACAACACACCTGGAAATATGAGAGAGATGCCAACCTTTACACTCACAGAACATTGTCCACAGCATAACAGCATGGTCCCTGCCCTTAACATCTGAAAGGGCTACGCCTATCTCACACACCTTTTTATAGCACTGTTCTGAAATCACAGTGAGAACTGCAATCAGTACACAACTGGCTGCATGCAATTAGCAAATGCTGGCTAACAATTGGTGCAGAGGCCATCACATGGGCATATGCAGATACCTACAAAGTATGCTGTACTCCATGTCCATGCATGCAATACTTTCATTGCACCCTGAGAAGGACGTGAGAGACAGACAGAGACAGAGAGAGAGAGAGAGACAGAGAAAACTGCAATTAAGCAGACAGAAATGAATTGTTCAGCAACAGCTACCTGAAAGCTGACAACTGGGAAGTGGAGCAGCAGGACAGAGAACCAGACAGCAGCAGAAGCAGCTGTGACAAACACAGGTAATGTAAAGTAATACTATAAAGGTGTACATACTGTGAACCCTCCATATGTGTCATTGGTCTGTATCCATATGTATATGAAGATGTGTAAAGGGCAGGAGACATACAGCAACTATCAGTGAAGGCTGTACATACATTTGTATGTCAGAGCATCTATGTGCACATATCAATGTTGTTTGATTGTAGGTTGTAGTGCCATGTACAAATTAGGTTACACAGCTATGTATGTTTAGCAGTATGTTAGTGTGTGTATACAGTATGGTAGACAAATATGTTGATATACCTGTCTAACATATGGATATGTATGTATGTCAACATATGTATGTGTATATATCTATATGTATATATATATATATATATATATATATATATATATATATATATATATATATATATATATATGATATGCATATATGTATACATACATAGAGAGAGAGATGTAGGAATACATAGACAGCTGTCGATAGAATATTGTACCAACATATCTATGTAATGCACACATGCAGATATAGATATATGTAGATACATATACATAGACAGACTGATCTGACTACCTACAGGTATGATTGTATATGATGACCTGCAACACAGCCTGTCCCACCCCCTCTGTCACTCACACCCCCTCTGTGCCCCCCCCTCCACATATATAGCAATATATGTACATCAATATATGTATACGGACATATATATATATATATATATATATATATATATATATATATATATATATATATATATATATATATATATATATATATATATATATATATATATATATATATATATATATATATATATATATATATATATATATAGAGAGAGAGAGAGAGAGATGTATATAAAGTCTGAGTGAGGCACATGTGTACAGATGTATTGCAACAGGTGCCTGGTGACAAAGGCATGGAGTGAACACCAGTGTCAAATCCGGAGTATCATACCACATTCCAGATCACCTACACCAGTAACCACCAGATATGTGATTGGCCGCCCTCCACTGTATGTGTCAGGGGTGAGCAGGGTCAGAAATGTGTACAATAGTGGCCCCAATGATAGTCACAGTGGCACACTATCCCAGGAATACCTGCACATGGTATGTGTCCACAGACATGGTGAGTCAGGTATGGACATGTAGGTCGCTGTACCCCCCACACCACATAATGGATGCCATGGTATGGACCTCACATGACAGCAACAGATATGGAGAAGGACACAGTGACATGTACAACACTGTGACAATGCACTCAAACACATTACCAATGCACAGTGACTGACAACACCACAGAGTACACATATGCTACCCACATAGAGGTTACCACTCCCAGATTTACATATGGAGGTCACACCCATGACAGATGTCCAACAACCATAGTAACACCTCCCACCATCCACAACCTAAATGTCTGCTGTGTGTTGTCAGTGCCACTGCAATTGTGTGCACATGTGGAGGTAAGAGTTCCTACTCACAGATAAGACACACCCTGCAATAAACCACACAGTGTTAAGAAGCGAGACTCCCCATGAGTACATGTCACACATACCCCTGCTGAATGTTAGTCAGATAGGTAATATGCCATATGAGTCACCCTGTGTAACTGTGTGACGGCAGCAGGTACCATCACACCACATGTGTCACAATGGTCAGGGTAGCAGAACAGTACGCTGCTGTAGACACAGGGGCAATAGCATATTGTATAGTATTGTATTGTAATGTAATATATTGTGTTGTATTGTATTGGTATGGTGAGGTGCCTCCTTCATGGAGTGGAACCACTGCTGCTGTGTGCCAGTGTACAGGTACATATCCGGTAGTCAGGCTAGTGTTACATAGCACTTCTATATGTGTGTTTAGCTCCTGTCAGAGGTTATGTAGCATGCAACTGGGGATACCATCAGGTCCCATCCATGTTGTGTATTCTGCTGTCCTGCGGGTGTCTCTCACCTGGACATCTGTGATGACGGGGAGGTTACAGTCAGCTGGGATAACTATGCCTTATTACAGGGGAGAGGGCGGGGTGACACCTGCACTGAACCTGTCCACCACAATGTTGTCGATATCTGTGGTGTCAATGAAATATGTGTTGTGTACTACCTATGGGCATAGAGGATGGCTCCTGACCAGGTTGCTAACATAACTGAAGAAGGCCTCCTCGTCATCTGTAGTGTCACTCTTGATTTCCCTCTCAACGTTGCCCATGTAGTCAGTATGATGGGAAATAGATCCTTACCAGTGCTGCTCAGATATGCCCTCCCTTCAGTGAATGATGCTCTGTCTTGCAGTAGCTTCCATCTTCTGTAATACAATCTGTCTATGGCTGGGGTCCACCAGACAGGATGCTGTCCCTTTGTGGAGAGTGTCTTGGTCATATATGGGATTGCATGATCCATGCATTCTTGGAGATGTCTGTAGAAAGCAACTGTGTAGGGGTCAGCATTGTGGGTTGTATCTGCCACTGGCCCAGTGGGCTGTAAGGATACCATATCACTGTTACAAAGTGTAAAGTTTGTATCTGTAATGTTATGCACTATAGTCATCTGTGCTGGTGGTGGAGGTGGGATATGTATATCCAGGGCAATCAGTGTGTGGTCAGCCCACAGTAGTTGCCAATGTAGGCCATACAGTACCTAGATACAAACCCCCAGAGTGAGGAGGTGATTCTGACCTGAATCGGTGTTCTGACTGCTGGTGTTTGGTAGTATGTCGTATGGAGTCTGCCAGGTACTGTTGCACAGTTGCTGGCCGAGCACTGATACCTGGCCATCTACATGTGTATCCACCAATAGACAGACAGATGCTACATATGTGAGATATGTTGTATCATAACAGTCGAGTAGCATGTGTAGTATGTGTGCCAAAGTCTGCTGACATATATTGCTGATACCAGGTTATTTTCTTTCTCAGGCACATGGCCCACCCGCGGAACCCCACCTACTCCACAGCTGAGGATGAGGAGATACACCAGAGCCTGGTGTGGGACTATGCAATACTCTTTTCCCGCACCAGCCAGAATCAGCAGGAGAGGGCTGCACTGTGGCAAGACCTTGTCCGTCGGGTAAATGATATAGGCACGCATAATAGGACATATGAGCAGGTACGACATCACTGCAGTGATTTAATCAGACATGTCCATCAGCGTGCGTCAGATATCCACAGGCAACAGGTCGCCACAGGTGGTGGGGTGGCTACACATCCCCCACTCACCAGACTGGTGGGACTACTCCTGAGTGTAGTGGCTCCAGTCCACCAGCAACAACAACAGCAGCAGACATGCATCATGATGGAGGCTGGAGCCACAGAGCAGCAAGACAGTGAACGTGCAGGTAATATGTCATATGTATAGTTGACTGTTGTGTACACTGGTAGTTAATGCATGTGTGAGGTGTGTCCTTGGTTTGTAGCTGTCACCATAGTATTTAATGTGCAAGTGTGATATCCTCAATATTAGCTGCTGACCTGTGAAAGGCGACTGTTGTACTCCTGACCTGTATCATACTCAGTAACAATGGCACAGCTGTGCCCACTGACATTAGTTTCTTCATGTCTGCAGGACCCTCTGGTATAACTACAATGCAGCCTATCCATGCTGGTGAGTGTGTATTAACAATTCCTGTAATAGTGTTGATAGTAATAGTACCATTTGGCTCACTTAGTAGTGCTCTTTGTATGCATGTAGGTGTGTCTGTGTCTGTGTGTTGATATCACGCATACTGAGTACTGTACAATTGTGTGAAACTGTGTGCATGTGTGCATGTGTGCATGTGTGCACCTGTGCAGGTGTGCATGTGTGCATGTGTGCATGTGTGCATGTGTGCACATGTGCATGTGTGCACCTGTGCAGGTGTGCATGTGTGCATGTGTGCACCTGTGCAGGTGTGCATGTGTGCATGTGTGCATGTGTGCACATGTGCATGTGTGCACCTGTGCAGGTGTGCATGTGTGCATGTGTGCACATGTGCAGGTGTGCATGTGTGCATGTGTGCATGTGTGCATGCGTGCATGTGTGCACCTGTGCATGTGTGCAGGTGAGCATGTGTGCACCTGTGCATGTGTGCATCGCTGGTAATGTGTAGACATTGTAAACCGTGTTTCCTGTTTCCTTCCCACAGGTTCTGTTGCTGCTCTGGTGTCATGTAGCAGGGAACCTGAGTCAGGTGCCGTGGGTACTGATAATGATGACATCGGTGTAATGGCACAGGAAGGTATGCCAGGGTCCGCCATTGATCAGCCGATTGACAGTACACAGCTGTCGACCCCATCAATGCGCACAGTTACCCTGCCAATACACCCCTTGTCACCACTGTCCCAAGGTGATGGACAGCATACAGTGGGCATTGACCAGGGTAATGTGGTATCTGTGGCACATGCCTCCCCACACAGCAGCCATGGGCATGGCCCAGAGATGGTACCACACAGACAGATGTCCAGGGGTTCTCGTGGGAGCATCCATGGGCATACTGCCCCTGTCAGACGTGCCCACAGAGGTCTTACAACCTCAGCTATGTTTCAGACTGTCATGCAGGCACAGTCACGTATGGAACGGTACACCAGACAGGGTCTGAGGGAGCTGGCAGCATGTCGCACAGCCATGACTGACAGTATGCGTGACATTGCGGCTGCCATCCGTGATTTCACCGATGTCATAGACAGACGTTGTGGGGACATATTAGACCGGTTCCACAACTACATGTCCATGAGCCAGGGTGATGGTGGGCGGTTGAGGCGTCGGCGTGGCGTATGCCAGCAACAGCAGCAGCTGGCAGTCGGCGCGATGACAACAGGGCCGCGCCCCATAGTGCCAGCAGCAGCCCCAGCAATGCTGGGTCTGTGCTGTCATCAGACCGCCCCAGGAGACCACGTGCACGTGGCTCTGGCCAGGCCCGACAGGGATCTGAGTCCAGTCAATGAACACCTGCTTCTGATGACAGTACCCAGTCTGGGTTGGTACCGGATACGGTCCGTAGCACCCCTGCAAGGCACAGGTACCGTGTCCGTGGCCAGAGACGCTGATCTGTATGACCTGGCAGGTACAGTCTGTGGCTGTCCACAAACACCAGTATATGGCAGCCATGAGGTGGAACTGTGTGCATCCATACACACATGCAAATTGACAACACCTAGGGCTACCGCATACACGCACACTGCATCAACATTGCCCCACCTTCTACTGCTGTCCCTCACCAACACACATACACATACATGTCAATTGGTGGTATGGGTGGCTAACTCAGGCATACCAAGTTCACACCCTGTGCATATGATGAAACTGTGCCACCTCCTGCAATCTGTAACAACTGTGCAGGTACAGGTTAACATGTTGCTGATGCACAGGGTGACCACATAGATGTGTAGTAATAGTATCATGTTGTTAACAGTACTGTGTGCTGAATTAATTGTGGGTATATCACAGCATGCCTGATGCAGTAAGTGTGTGATTGTCATGTCCTGTTGTCTACACCCATGGTAAGTACCATAGTGTATCATCTGCACATGTTGGCATACTGGTGGTAATGATGTCAACAGAAGGCTACATACATAGGTAGCACAGGGGATAGGGTAATGAATGTAGTAATACACAATGATGGACATGTAAATTGCAAGTGGCATGTTGCCCACACTAGACTCTGCAATGCAGATGTTTGAGGATGTTGATATGTGTGCAGTACTACACGACTGGTACAGGACACACAGGAGCACCCTAGCACTGCATGCTCACATCTCATACCATGCTAGACAGCCCCAACACACATAACTAACTGTCACAGGAGGGAGAGACCCCATATATGTCAGGGATACTGTGGTGGCAGGCCAGGGAGCATACATTCTACTAAGTATGGAACCACTGAGTGAAGGCTCAGTGTCTATTTGACATGTGTATTACTGCAGGTATGAGCACATGGGTTTCTATCCAGTTATTGTATATCCTGACAGTACATGCATGTTCTGTACACTTGTGTGCACTGAGACTGGACCCTAGCCATCTGACCCGTGTATTTCCATGTACATGTGCATAGTGCCTGCATATTTGCAGTGTTACCTACTGGAACTGGTACAGCTTGTTTGTTGTACAATGGACTACATGGAGCCATGTTTACTGTATCTTTGTTTGCATGCATGTTTGCTTGCAATTACCCTGGAATACTGATCACACCTGCAATGCATAGTTATAGAGCTTCTGTGGACTCCTAGTGCCATCTGCATAGCCTACTATATGTATGTCCATGTCCCACTTGACAGGTTGTCACTGTTTGTCCTGTTCACATGTACATTGCCTGTGACACAGTGCATATGACCTGCCTGGAATGTGTCCACGTGAGCAGTTATATATGCTACTGCTAACTAATCACAGGCACTACACCTTCACACATTCATCTTCTGTTGAACTACCTGCTTTGCTAGGGACAGCCTTCACCTGTCACCCCTGGCCTTTCAGATATTGGCAAAGGCTCTTGCTACCCCCATAGTGCCTATGTTAGGCAGGGCTCAAATGACAAACCCACCTTCATAGGTATCACAAGGGATAAGACACTAAGAGCAATGCTACCCAACGCCAGATGTCTAAACCTCAAGATGCATGCACCCAAAACACTCCTTGGCATGGAAAACATCGATATCTGTGCAGTAACAGATGCCTGGTTCAGGGCTACTGAGAGCACACCAGCACTACCGGGTGTAACCCGGTTGATTTCTTTGATACAGTCACCAAGGCCATTGCCGAGGGGAAGGTGGTTCACACAGCCTACCTGGACCTTGCAAACGCCTTCGCAACAATACCCCACTTGGGCATTCTAGGGAAGCTCACCAGCTTAAATATAAGCCCCTATGTCACTAGATGGATTGCACAGTGGCTCAAGAACAGAACCCACATGGTTAGCATTTCTGGAGCAATGCCAGACCCAATAACAGTTACGGGTTGTGTCCCACAAGGCTCAGTCCTGGGACCCTCTTGTTTGGTATATATTTATTGGAGGTACAGGCCAACACGGATGGACTGTGGCTGTCCAAATATGCAGATGACTGCAAACTGGCCACCATAATCGACTCTCCAGCTGACACAAGCATCTTCCAAAGGGGCATCATAGCAACAGACAACTTGTGCCAGAGCCATGGCCGTCTGCTGAACAGTGTTTAGAAGGGGAATGTGCATCCTGTAGTCTGTTCACCTAGTTGCCAAAAGGGACATTGTCCTCACACACACTAACCCCCCCTCAGCCAAAAACACGCACTTGCCAATTGCAGGATTCAAACCCCTATCTGACTGTTATGACAGACGCATTAGCAGAGCACGCTATTTGCATTACTGGGGGTTTTCTCTTCCCCTGCTATACTTATAGAGTGCTGACATCATCAGTGTTTAGAAAAGGGAATGGGCATCCTGTAGTCTGTTCACCTAGTTGCCAAAAGGGACATTTCCCTCACACACTAACCCCCCTCAGACAAACACACACACTTGCCATTCACAGGATTCCAACCCCTATCTAACTATGTTATGACACTTGAGACGGACGCATTAGCAGAGCATGCTATTCGCATTACTGGGAGGTTTCTTTTCTCCTGCTGTACTTATAGGGCGCTGACATCATCGGTGTTTAGAAAGGGAATGTGCATCTTGTAGTGTCTTATCCTATTTGCCAAAAGGGACATTTCCCTCACACACACTTGCAGGATTCAAACCCCTACCTAACTATGTTATGACACTTGAGACGGACGCATTAGCAGAGCACGCTAATCGCATTACTGGGAAGTTTCTTTTCTCCTGCTGTACTTATAGGGTGCTGACATCATCGGTGTTTAGAAAGGGAATGTGCATCCTGTAGTGTCTTATCCTATTTGCCAAAAGGGACATTTCCCTCACACACACAAACCCCCTCAGACAAACACACACACTTACCATTCGCAGGATTCAAACCCCTACCTAACTATGTTGTGACACTTGAGACGGACGCATTAGCGGGGCACGCTATTCGCATTACTGGGAGGTTTCTTTTCTCCTGCTGTACTTATAGGGTGCTGACATCATCGGTGTTTAGAAAGGGAATGTGCATCCTGTAGTGTCTTATCCTATTTGCCAAAAGGGACATTTCCCTCACACACACTAACCCCCCTCAGACAAACACACACACTTGCCATTCGCAGGATTCAAACCCCTACTTAACTATGTTATGACACTTGAGATGGACCCATTAGCAGAGCGCGCTATTCGCATTACTGAGAGGTTTCATTTCTCCTGCTTTACTTATAGGGTGCTGACATCATCGGTGTTTAGAAAGGGAATGTGCATCCTGTAGTGTCTTTTCCTATTTGCCAAAAGGGACATTTCCCTCACACTGACTTGCACACACACCAACCCCACTCACACACACACACACACACACACACACACACACACACACACACACACACACTGAGCATTTGAAACCCCTACCTAGCTATGTTATGACACTTGAGACGGACGCATTAGCAGAGCGCGCTATTCGGATTACTGGGAAGTTTCTTTTCTCCTGCTGTACTTATAGGGTGCTGACATCATCTGTGTTTAGAAAGGGGAATGTGCATCCTGTGGGGAGGCAGACACCAAGCACTCTATGGCTAAGCTGTCATTCCCTAGGGCAAACAGCCTAGTGTTGACC
The DNA here is from genome assembly GCF_019279795.1 of Protopterus annectens. Lineage (NCBI taxonomy): Eukaryota > Metazoa > Chordata > Ceratodontiformes > Protopteridae > Protopterus > Protopterus annectens. Next base: position 812,477,826 of record NC_056744.1, read on the forward strand.
TCTACACCATTATGTTTAATTGTCAAATGCACATTATTTGTTGCTGATAGACTGTTTGCATATCTTTATTGCCATAGCATTCCCTGTTTGTATGAACAACTTCTTCATCTGTGGAAGATGTTTGCATATGGGAGGGATCCACTATATCACGTATGTCTCTGTAGTCATTTAACTGTGTGCACTGGGCAGACTGCTGTAATGTGGTTGGTTCCTGGCATAACACATAACAATACCAGATATGTGTGTCCAACTGCTAAACCGAGATTTGGCCTAAGTGTGTGAGCATGCCCAGTTCAGCCTTCCCATGGCATGTTGTCAAAGTGTGTGAGCATGCCCAGTGTGAGCATTCCATATGTTGGACTCTGCAGCCCACCACATTTGTGGATGTGTGTGAACTTCAACAACTATCACCCGTTTATGGTTGTGGGTTGTGTGTCATGTTGTGTAGTTACTGTACAACTGCTTTGTGTGTGAACACAACAGGATTATACTGTGCCTGCAGTGTTTGCATGGGATACTTTGCATACAGTTGTCAACATCCTTTCACACTGACCTAACACTGTAGTACTGTATAGTGTACTGGTAGTACTTTGACTGTGGTGGATAGTATCCTGGGCTTTACTGCTATCACTGCTTTACATTTCGATAGTGGGCACAACAGCCTGGTTGGGGCCAGTTGTGTACATCTGACCATGTTGCATTCTGTTCAGATATGAACTACTTACACCAGGCTTGTCCAACAATGTTAGTGTATTCCACAACATAGGTGTACAATTGCAAACACTAGCGATGTGCCCTAGTCCATGCCTAATGCAAGTTGGAGAGTGTGTTTGTCCTTCAACACACATTATAAGAGGAGTTTGCCATGACATATGTCATGGTTAGTATACTGTGCCTCTGTCTACCTGTGACATGACAGTGATACCCAGGATAAACCTACCATCTCCCGTCCACCCATCAGGATTCCTATTGAGGAAGATTGATAAGTGACTCTATGGGTAGCCTGTGCTGAGGGTTCACTCATGGGTGGGAGTGGCTTCTGTGTTATGGATCACACAGTACAGCTTGTCCTATGTAAGTCAGTGCTGGGGTTCAGGTCTCTCATGTGCATAGCTCATTGCCATTCAGATTGTACAAGGTGCAGCATGTTTATTGATGCCAGCAACACAGGCAACACATGGCATCTGTGCAGGCTGTTTGATACTCCTGATGAGGTACTGTTGGGGACTTTACAGTTGATGGAGGTGTCTGCTGAGGTACATCCCACAGGGGCTATTGTAGTCGACTGTACCACTGATGCAGGATGACTGCAGAGCCACAATGACCTCCCCTTATGTAGATCTGACAGCCTTCATGATTAGGTGGGTATATGGTATGTTTCTGTAAACACTACAGCACATGTTTGTCCAATGCAGGATATCTATCACCCTGTGTCCCCAGGTCTCTCATTACATGTTAACTACATAATGGGTTAACACCTATGTGGTAATTGGTGGGCACTTACTGTATATCCACGGGGGTTGACTATACACGTTTCTGCACTTAGCTTGCTGACATGGCTATGGCACCAGTTGTCTGTTTCTATGTGGCCCTTTTGTGGGATGCATGTGTCAGCTGGTGGATCATATGTGGTGAGCAGTTTGTAGTCCTCTGCAAAAATGTTAGGACACAGTCCTTCCATGTTTGCCTGTACCTATGGGACATATATACCAGATGAGGGAGATACCAGGACAAAGCCTTGTGGGATGCCAGTTATATCTGGTTTGTAGTCTGACATGGCTGAAGCATGTCTGACCATGTCTGTTCTGTCCTTGGTCTGGTTTGCAACCCCTCTACTGACATGTGGGTTTATATTTAAGCTGGTGAGCCTATCTATACTGAACATGTAGGGTATTGTATAGAAGCCTTTGCAAGGTCCAGATACACTGTGTGGAGCACATTGCCCTCATCAATGTTTGTTTCAATTGAGTCAAACATGGTTAGGGGCAGGATCTGCACTTGAGAAGGCCACACTGGGTTGGGTTTGGTGTCAGTAGGTCCCCAACATCCTTATGTCTGTGGTACATGCTGATCCTTTCCATAGCTGTGCAAACTGAGCTTCTCAGGATTCTGGGGTAGTACTGTTCAGTATCCATTCAGGCAACACCTTTGTTGAGAAGGACCACTGTTGTTGTACACTGCTCTTTGGGTACATATTCTGTGGTAAGGCTGACATTGAGCAGTAGTGTGGTTTGGCATTCCATTCATCTTAGAGTCCATGTTGCACTAAGCCCAGGACACCATCTCATACCATTGCTGCTGTGTGTTTTGCTTTGGAGATGTTGTCTGTTACCTCAGCATCTGCAATGTCAGGGGGCCAGCAGTCTGCTGGGATAGATATTCTGCATTCATGGGGGTGGGGGGGTTTGCACTGCACCTGTCAGGATGTATGTTGGCAATATGTGTGTGTGTTTGTGGTATTTGTGTGATTCAGGGCATATCTGTGAATTCCCAACATGGCTCCTACCATCAGTTGTGTAAGCCTTGGGATTATCCTTAGTGTCCTGTACAATTTGTATCTACATAGGTTCATAGGTTCATACTAGGCTATCCACCCTGGGCATTTGTTAGCCTAGCCAGAGTGTGTGTGGCTTTTGAGACCCCTTGCTATGTGGTTATTATGGCCATTTATGATTTGCTTTGCTGTGCCTCTGTCTGGACATGACACAGTGAAGACCCCCACTGTAACTCTACAATCATCCATCCACTTGGCAAGATTCCTGTTGAACAGTGTCAGTGAGGGGCTCTGCCTAACATGGAGTAGGATTCTGGTCCAGGGTGTGGGGAGCCTCTGGATTATGTATCTGTCCCACCGGCACATCCTATTTCATTATTTGTTGAGGTTGACATCTCTCACTCTTGCAGCTCCAATGGATATGTGTTTTCTGGGGTGGAGCATGTCCATTACTCCTGTGTTGGGCATGGCCTCCTACAACAGGCATGCAATGCCTCTGTGTGGGCAGTATGTGACTGGATTCAGCTGGGGTGTCTACAGCCAGGCAGCATATGACATATATTTGAGACACTTTATCCTCTTGGTGAGGTACCTTTGAGGTCTTTCTAACTGCTGCAGGTGTCAGGTAAGGTAGATCCCATATGAGGCATTGTACTAGATTATGGGTGTGATTAGAGAAAAGTATAGGGGCACAGTGACCTCTGTTGCCGTAGATGTGACTCCTTTCCTGATACGGTGTCAAATGTAGACAGTCTTCCTAGCCACATTGGCAATGTGGGTGTCACATAACAGGTTACTGTCCACTTGTGTCCCTAGGTCCCTGGTTACTCCTTCCATACATAATGGTTTACCACCTATGTGGTAATTCGTGGTACCTTGTTTGGTATTTGGTGGGACATTCATACTGTCCAGTGTCTTCAGGACGGTTGGGGGGGTTATTGTGTGTGAGAGTGCGGTCTGTAGCATGCTACAGACTGCACAGCAGTCTTGCCTACAGTTAGTTGCACATGGGTGAACTCCACTGCCTTGTGCATTGTCAGTTACCTGGACATATGGGTGTCTGTGCTGCCTATGGATACTCACCCTCCTTTTATGTTTTGTTCCAGGTTTTGGAGCCATGACACATGGTACATGGTATAACCTGGTAGTGCTGGTGTGCTGTCAGGAGCCTTGCAGCAGGTTTCTGTCACTGCACAGACATCAATGTTCTCTATTCTGGGGATGGCCTCGGGAGCATGCATATTGGGGTGTACACATCTGGCATTGGTCAGCATTTCCCTTATGTTTCTTCCCACTTATGTTTTCTAGGGTGGTGGGTCAGTCTTTTCAGCCTTGCCTACAAAAGGCTCTATGGAGGTGGCAAAGGCCTTATCCAATATTCAGACGCCCAGGGTAACAGGTGCAGGCCATCCCAAGGACAGCTGCGTGGCTTGTCAAGCATGACATCCCAAGCAGACAGACATTGGATCCCCTTGGAATGACACCAGTAAGTGTGCTACTTGCTATGACTGATCATTCCGTGTTTGTACTGTGGCATTATTCTTGGTAAGGGTAGGATGCTGCGAACGGTGAGTGTCATACCGGCCTGGACTACATAATCGGATAGCTCATCTGTGTCTCTTTACATGTAGTCTAGGGCAGTACATCTCAGGTCATTCACACCAGCATGGACTATGACTGCATCATATTTCTACTTGCTTTGGAGTGACCTACATATTTCTGTTATGTGGCATATTGTGGCAGCCTACAGGCAGCTTACTGTACCCTTTCCCTTGTTCAGTCTGGTGTGGGACAGCAGTGTGTCTGACTATGGAGTCACCTATTACAACTGTATCAGGCATGTTGTTTCTCCTTCTGGCCTGTGACTGTTTGGCACACCAGCTTTGTGTGCTATGTGTTGCATGTGCTATGTTTGGAGGCTGTTTCATTGGGTGTCTGCTTTAGAGGCCTCTGTTGGTGTGCTGTGTTTGTGATTTCTGCCTCCGGGAATGTATTTCTGTGTTTATGTGTTTGGTTTGCAGTTGTGATATGTCTATGTGGGTATGTGTTTGTGGTGTGTGTGGTTACCTTCTCCTACTGACTTGTTTTGGGAGTACTGAGTTGAGGGAGCTCAGCCTCCAGTTTGGATGGATGGTTGCATCTCTCACATATATTTGTATTTCTTGGGTGGAGTTGGGGGTTGTCTGTGTACTTGGGGCAGGTGTAACATTGCCTCAGGATTCACAGATTCCACTTGTTGTGGCTGGCCTTAGTGGAATGCATGTGTGGACAGATTTTATTGCCATAATACTGATCAGTAATTACTTCATTGTTCATGTTTGCTCTATCATGTAGTAGCTTCCTCATTCTCTTGCATGTTTTGGTTATGGCTGGTGTCCACCATGCCAGATTTAGGCACTGTGTCTTGTTTTAATTTAGGACTGCATAATCCAAGCATTCCTGGCAGTGTTCATGGAATGGCTGTATTACAGGTTCTGAGGTGTGGCCCATATTTTGCACCTGCACGGGACCTTTAATGGATTCCACATCAGTTTGGAGGTGTGCAAATATTGCTTAGCACATGTTTTCCACTGTGGTTTTCCGGCCAGGGACTGTGGTCAGGATTTGTATATTCAGTGTGATTACTATATGGTCTGGTTTTACCAGTGAGCAATACACTTCTCATCTTGACATCCCGTACCCATGTTGCTGATTATCACATCCAGTATGCTTACCCCTCTTGTGGGGGTGGTACATTGTTCCTGGGCCTTTTGGTTTGTGGATTCGATTAACTTTTGTCCTACACTGTTGCAGCTGGTATAATGCTCCCAGTCTATATGTCTGGGTATTTGCAGTCGCCCAATATAATGTGGTTTGGAGGACTTGATATATTCATGTATTCCAGCATAGGCCGGATGCAGTTCCTGGTGTTGGGACAGTAGTCTGTAGCAGGCTATAAACTGGGGGGGGGGCAGTTTTAGCCACTGTTACTTGAGCATGGCTAGTCCATGCTGCTTTTGTGGTGGTACCAACATGGGGTGTGGTTATCCTTGACAATTCTTGCTAGTCACCCTCCTTTTGTAGCTTGTTCCAAGTTTTGAGGCTGTACAGCACAGTATGAGGTGTAACCTGGTAGTGTTAGGGTGCTGTTGTGAGCCTTGCCTCAGTTTTCTGTTACAGCACAGTTATCAACATTCTCCATACTGGGTGAGCTTAGACTGCATGCATCTTGCTGTTTCAACTTATCCCTTATCTTATTCTTATCCCTTCTGGTACCTATGGAGATAGGTTTGTGTTTTGAGCCTTACCTATTCAGGGCACACTGTGCGTGACAACAGCCTTTGCCAGTATCCATACAGCCTGCACTGATAGGTGCACGCCAGTCCTAGCAGGTGGTGCATCATGTCATGCTCAGCATGTCATCCCAGACTGGCACACATTGGGTCCCCTTTGAGTAACTACGATACTTCAGTCAATTGTTGCACTTGATCATCTCGTTGTCATGTTGTGGCATGCTGCTTGTTGAGGGTAGGATGTTAGTCAGGGTCCTCAGGTGTGCATATGGTACTTGGTGTTACATTACTTAACACATAGCATTCATGCCTCAGGTGGTGCTGCATGGCTGCCTCTGTCGGATGCGCATATTACACTTCCCTGTACATGTTTGAGAGCAGGCTGTGTCACGTTAGGCATCCTTGTTACTATATGAGTGAGTCAGAGAGGGGTATCATTCCCAAGGTTCCTACTGAGCCAATGTATGTGCTATGCGTTGCCTCTTTGCCAAGGCCAGGGCATACTGGGCACTCCTCCTTCTACCTACTGGGGCAGGCTCAGGTTGTTCCTCCTCCGAGTCACGCTGTGCCTGTGGTGGCCTTGGCAATGGTGGGGTGCTGTTTGGCCCAGCCCTATGCTGGTCCTGCTGCAGCTGTTTTCGCAAGATCATATTATGTAGCATAGCACATACCATGACAATTTGGGTACATGTAGTTGGTGTGTACTGCAAGGCTCCACCAGATGTGTCCAGACACCGGAACCGTGACTTGAGCAGCCCAAACACACGCTCTATTACATTACGTGTTTGTGCGTGTGCCTCATTATGGCGTTCCTGTTCAGGTGTGTGTGCGTTTCTGATGGGTGTCATCAGCCACGGCTCCAGTGCATACCCTGCATCCCCCACTAGGTGTCTGTGCGGGATGTCCCCATTGGCAAATGTCTGGTACAGCTGCGTCAAATGCCAGATGTGGGAATCGTGCTAGCTCCCAGGACAGCCAGCACACACATTCATTATTATGCCCTGGGCATCACACACAACCTGGCAGTTGATGGAGGGGAAGCCCTTGCGGTTGATGTATGCCCTACCCCGCTCACCGGCTGGTGCTTTGATGCATATGTGCGTGCAGTCTATTGCACCCACTACCTCAGGGTATTCCACTATTTGCTGGAAGAGACGCATGTTGCTGGCCAATACCTCACGGGCATTGGGGAAGTATACATGATCACCGACATGTGCTGACATGGCATCCAGGAACTGGTGCAGTACCCTGGAAGCTGATGCCTGTGATATCCCCATCATATCGCCAGTTGGTCTCTGGAAGGTACCTGTTGCTAGTATTCTTAGGCCAACACATACCTTGGTTTCCACTGGGATGGGTTCCCCTCTGTTGGTTCTGTGTGTGAGGCGTGGCCTGCACAGCTCCACTATTTGCTGCAGGAGGTCTCTGTCCACTCTATAGCACTCTACTATCTCCAGCTCATGTAACCTGTGGTAGGTGACCCTGGGCCTGTACACTCTTCTCCGTCTCCTCACTGTGGGTTGTCTGGCACCATCTGCATTGTCACCACCCTCAGCAAGTCGCCTATGTCTCATTATGACAGCTATGGCAGCCCCTAACATTTCTGCTCTGAGTTCAGCTTTTTCAGTTTTCACTTCTGATAACTTAACTCCTGTCTTGCAGTGTCTCTTGAGAGAAACATTCTGCACTGCTGTTTGCAGAGTTTTAAGTGCTGGGCTGGCCTAGTATTCTGCCTGTGTAATTGCCCTCATCTAATTGTTTTCACCTGCTAGCTCCAACAGTATTCCCTGCTAACTTCCTCCTACATCTGTTGCTTCCTTTTTCCTTTCTGTTTCCTCAGGGTGGAGCCGTGTGCAAACCAGCAGAAACACGCTCACAGTGGCTTACACACGTGCACACATACTTACACAGTTCAGAATCTGCTTATTTGGTTTTAAACACGTGCACACCCACGCAGACGGTGTTAAACATCTCCCAACACGCTCCCACATGCTGAGTCTGCCTTACACGCGCGCACACTGCCTTACACGCGCGCACACTGCCCTACTCGCTGTATGACACGCAAGCATACACATCCAGCAAGAAACTTTGGTGTAGGCAACAGTGTACACCTTCCATTTCTTGACTTTCTCATGTTTACTTAGTGGCACACCTCTTTCCTTGATATCTGTCTGACATCTGTCATGTAACTCTAACCTCCAATGAACTGCATCTCTTTCTACCATTCCCCCCTGTGATGTCACCTATCTCCTACTCTGTTCCTCCCCTGTATGTAACTCTTACACTACTCAGAATGTGCTCATTTGCTATGTGACAGTGGAATTCAGTATCCTTACACTCATTTGCATCAGATTGCCTACTAATGCTTAGTTACATCTCTTAGGCTCAACTTCCCCCCTTAGCAACCACTACACGGTGGCCATGTTGGTTTTGCTCTGCTGGTCCCTCCATTGACATTCCATGTATTGCATAAAACCTACATTTGTGGGTTTAAAACCTTCGTTTTTATGTTCTATGCAGCGCAGCCTGTTTGCGCGGGGCTGCGCTGGGTTTAAACATCGGCAATCGCCGAAAAAAAAAATTATATTTTTAATATATTTGCATGGGGTCACCTTGCCAATGGCCACATATTTGGCCATTGGCATGCTGCCTATCACATATGCACCCTTTATTTGGAGCTGACATGGCTCCATTGCCGTGTTTGCAGAAACGTACTCAGTTGTCAACTGAGTACATTTCTGCAGCTAAAATGGCTCTTACACGAGCTGTTTTGGGCTTCCTGGATCGCTAATCAGCCTCATTTGCATGCTATTCGGCTGCAAGTGAGTTGATTAGCTTATCCACGCCCACTCCGTGTAAGAGCCGTTTTAGCTTGACTCTTACACGGACTTTGGGCTGTTCCTGGATCGCGAAGGCTGCATGGAGTCTTACACTACTCTTAGACTCCGTGCAAGCCTTCGTGAATCCAGCCCAATGTGTGTGCATGTGTGTGTGCGTGTGTGTGTGTGTGTGTGTGTGTGTGTGTGTGTGTGTGTGTGTGTGTGTGTGTGTGTGTGTGCGTAAGATAGACAGATAGATAGATAGATAGACAGATAGATAGATAGATAGATAGATAGATAGATAGATAGATAGATAGATAGATAGACACATACTCATATAGAAAGCGATTAGAAAATATGAAACAATACAGGCTTATTGTTGAAAATAAACAAGTCTCTAGCATAGGAGCTTTATGGGATTAACAAAGAAGTAGCAGATATCCTTTTCAAATTCTTAACTCATTACAGCCTAGTGACGCCTCCAGGTGCCTCTGTAGTTACATCTTACCATGCCTCTAGGCATCAGATATTGCTTGTTCGTATTTGAATCAAATATTTGTTTTTACATTTTGGTCTTTCTAGGACTATGCATTGGTGTTTGCTGGATTTGCGTCTCCTAATGAATGCAGTGGTGGTTGCTATTTTCATTCTCTGAATAAGGCACAGGCACATCTGTAGGCTTATTTGCCTGCTGCTCTTTCTTGTCACGCTGAAGGGTAGTGAACCAAACAAAAAATGATATTTTTTCCATTGCCTCCATAACTGTTTAAAGGGGGGAAATCTTTTCCTTTTATCATGTCTTTTGTTAAATAGAATGACAACAACTGAATGGATTACTTTTTCAAACACAATTTGTGCTTCTGTAGGTAACATACTTCAACTAATTTATTTGTAATCATTTTTGTTTTATATACTTATACTCCCTTTATAAATGATACCATTGTACCTGAAGCCAGTAGCCTGTACAGTGCTCCCTTGTCACCTCAGAGACTGCACTTTATTAACCTGGCAATTGCACAGTAACACCATGCAATCACAATCATTCTAGAAGATCATTTATTGCATCCTAAGGAATAACATCACAAGAAGCATGCATTTCTGAGGTTATAGTCCTCACTAGTTTAACAATGTTGCTATCATAGAAAAAAGCCTAGTCCTGTGACTATTTTTTCCACATTTAAAGCAGACTATGTGTATAACTGTGTTTGTTTGTCATGAAAGGTGGACATTGGTTTTATTACATCTTTAGAGTGCTCAGTTTATGTGTGCTTTTACAGCATCACAGACTTTCTACAAGTGTTTGCATTTTCTTAAAGTAATAAGGAAATACTTCTGTTGCAATGATTATTAGCATTTATTTCTTATTATGATGACCTTCCAGCTCTAACCATAAATTAATAAAATGCTTTAAGTTACATAATTGTGATAATACCATGTTGTTATGAAAAAAATGTCCATGTATTTTTGAACATATTAATCTGAAGTTAAACTCATTCTGGAAAGTAAAGCTTTTTTTCTTTATCATAGTCCTGCTAATTCATTTCATCCATGTCAATGAAGGATCTCAATAGTCCCCCATTTTACTAAGTTGAGGTGATCCTGGCCTAGCCACATTAATCTCATCCCTACTGGTTGGTATACCACTCAAAAGTAGTAGGATATAGCTTCAGGATCATTGACCAGTTAAGTTGTTTTAATGGTAACACTGTTCTTCAGATAGCCATCAACTTAGCTACTGCAATAATCCCTTCAGCTTAAACTGCTGTGGTTTGTGTGGTTCCAGTGCTGTACTACGGTCATTTTGGCACACATATCCACACACTAGTAGTGCACTCAAGAGAAAAAAAAACTGATCAGCGAAACACAAGATTATCTGTCTCTCTCTCTCTCTCTCTCTGTCTCATAAGTTCATAGGTGAGTACTAGTTGCCCTTGTGGGACATTTTATGAATAGTCAGTTTCCCTATCTGTGCTTGAATTAACCTATCCCAGTTTGTGTTAGATTGACCTCACCCTTCTCTTGGTCAATAATTATATATTAGCCCTACTAAGAATAACTGGGATCATATCATAGATAATTTGAGGGGACCTATGGATGAGTTAAATCATTTCAGAGCTGTCTCTACCCCTTAGTAGTACAGCTGGATGTCTTGTGGCAAATGTTCTACTGCCTTACCATACATCCAAGTTGTGCTTGAAAATCACAAGGATGAGGTTTGTTTTTACATGGATGGAGATTCTATTCTGGATCAGTGGAATCATCTGTGAGATATATGTGTTCATCTAAACTGTTCTGTTGATGGTGCAGAATAAGTTTAGACCCCTGGATTGAGTATTTCTGATGCCATTTGACTTGTTGATGTGGAATGGGTTCATTAGTATTGGGTCAGAGGATGGCTTATATGCCAGACACAGGTCACCTCTTTGTAGTCCATACAATACCAAGAATAATGACAGGCCTTTGAGGTAGCCATGTACGATATCTTGTTTAGGCCTTGTATCCTTTTAGTAAGGTACCTCTGTAAGCATTCCAGCTGTTGCATCTGTCTGGACAGATACATGCCAAAGTGGACATTATACTCGATGATTGGCCTAATGAGGGCTGAGTAAAGAGGGACATGACATTTCTAGATCTGGATGCAACTCTTTTTTTTTTTTTTTTATAAGCTGTGCAATAAAGAAGGACTTTCTTATGACAGTAGATACATGCTGGTCAAAAGTTAGGTCACTGTCTACATAAATTCCCAAATCCTGAACAACTGAGTTAAGTCTTGGGTGTATTTTGTTAGTGTAGTAGTTCCCTGGTGTAGGTGACATCCCAATGGACATAATAAAGCATTTTTTGGCATTTTGATTCAATCCATGATTCTGGCATGAGTAATTTGTTTGGAACAGATTTCTCAGTGTGATGGCTAATTCATTTGGGAGCTCAATTATTGCTCCTATGTTACAGTCATCCGAAAACTTAGTCAGCAACAGCCCTTTGGTATTGTCTTTTTCTTCTCGAAGAAGCTGCCAAACAAGAGAGGTCCCAACAGAGATCCTTAGGGTACTCTATTAATGACTGGTCTCTTTGTGAAAGTAGCTTCTTTATTTCGATTCCTGTATCCTATCTGTGAGCCACTTGGCAAATTATTTTGTGATAGTATGGACTTTTCCTAGTTTATTTAGCTTTTCTATTATGCCCGAGTGGGGCTCCATTTTATGGTATTCACATATACCATTTTACTTTCATCTATTGCTTTGATGACATTTTCAAAAAGTCAACCAAATTTAGTAAGCACACCCTGCTCATGAGACAGGTTGAGTATTTGGAGATTCCCTATGTCCTTATTGATTAGTTCTATGATAAGTCTTTCCATAGCTATATGTATGAGACTGGTGAGACTTATGGGTTTGTAATTGCCTGGGTCTCTAAGGTCTGCCCTTATGCAGGAGAATGACTGTAGCTGTTTTCCATTTCCTTGGTACAAAACCAGTATGCAGGTTATGGGTAAACAGTGATGGGGGGTGGCTAAATCATGATTCATGCTATTTAAGATGCTTCCTGGGATATTGTCAGGACCCATCAGTGCAGTATGTTTAGCTTTTGACAGCATTTTTTATGATTTGATCTTGTGTGATAGCTGGAGGCGAGTTGGTTTCATGTATATTTTGTGGGATTGATAAAGGGTAGGGTGGGGGGGGGTTAATGTCTGAGCTGAATGTATCAGCAACTAGGTTTGCTATACCTTCAGCCTGAGTGAAGGTAACATAGATCACAGTACACTGCTGTGTTGTGCATCTGAGGTTACAGACATAAGTAAAAGAGGCATTGTGATTGTACTTGACTTTGGTGGATTTTATTAAACTCCAGAGTTGTTTATTTCAAAGACAGGGCCTATATCATTCTGGGAATTACTCTCCCTACTTTTTAGTAAAAACTCTTTTCATTTTATTGTAAAGCTTGCTGATAGTATGGTTCTACCTTTGGGGTTTGTTTCTGTCATTTTCCCTGTGCTTGCTCCTGCAGGGTGCAGCTGTTCATATGTTGGTATAGTGTGATGGTGTATGTTTCTGCATATTTATTGGTGTTATCTAGGTTTAGTGGGGATTTGAAGTTTTACAATGTAACACTTAGGAGTAGGTAGTTTCTCTTAGATAAATTTTAAAAAGTACCTTGCGTGGAAGGGTTTTGTGGTTTCAATTTTATTAAGAAGGAAGTGGTTTTATGTTCAGATGTAACAAGTGACAAACATATACAAATGATGGTGCAAGAGATCCCCATATTAGTAAGGACAAGATCCATGATGTTGCTCCCCTGGTTAACACTCAGACTTATTGTTCCAGGATATTTATATTGACAAAGTCCAAGAATTTCTTTGCTTGTACATTAGTGGTGTAGGTTTCCCATTCTATAGCTGGATAATTTAGATCACCTAGGAAAATGGTATTGGGTTTAATAATGAGCAATTCCAATTACTATAAATAGGCTTTGTGACTTTCTTGGGTAACAGAGGGACGTCTATAGCTAACTAATGTAAGGCATGGGATCTTTCTCATGGTGAATTGGTGATTTGGACATAAAGTTCTAGATATAAGTCTCTTCTGGATGAAGACTGAAGCACCTCCACCTTTAACCCATCCTGCACAGTAGATGTTCTAAATGTGTGGAAGGCATTATAGCCATGGACAGGTGGAGTACCGTCTGCCATTTTTAAACCATAGCTTAATCACTACACTATCCTTCAATGTGAGGAGGAATTGTTGGGAGTGGAGTTTCTCATTTAAGCTCCTAGCATTGATCAGTAACACCTTCATATTTCCCTTTGATTGTTTTGTTATATTGGAAGGATTATTGGGTTGGCATTGTCTAAAAATGGGACTATGGGGGCAGACAATATCTTTGTCAATCAATGAAATCCTAGAAGGGACTGATGCAAGCCATTCCTGGCAAAGCAACATGTTCTGTCGATCTTATCATCCCAGGCAGATATATATTGAATGAATTTGAACGCACACACACACACACACACACACACACACACACACACACACACACACACACACACACACACACACACACACACACACACACACACACACACACTGTTTGGGGAAATTGCACTCATGTTTATAGGGCTAGATGTCATGTCAGGACTTTGATATTAATAACATATCTTAAGATGCCTACCTTTTCCAGCAGTGTTGAAGGATAAGTAGTTGAGGCAATCAGTCTTTATAAAATAAATGCAGTTTGTTAGACACAAATGATATTAAGGCATGTTCTTCAAGGAAAACCAAAGTCTTGAGCTTAAAATGCACAGTAAGTACCTTTAATTCATTCTCTTACTCTGTCCTATACCCTAAGAAAGAGTCACTGATGGTATGTGTCACTGTATTTCTCTGCCAGGAACAATTTCCAGTTTCTCCTTGCATGTCTTCCTTCACTGTGTCTGATGGAGTCTCTAGGAGTAGCTGCAGCTTCTCTGGATGTCAAGTCCTCTTCCATAATAGCTCATTAAACAAACCTCCCCTTACAAATACAGCCAAGTATATTTCTGTTCTTAAAGAAACACATACAACTTATATACATACTTAATTTAAGGAAACATTCCTCGATAAACATTATTATCATGTGTTACACATTTTTGAGTAACTTGCAGTCTCCAGAATGGTGAGAATCATCATGCCATGGTAATACATATATTTGTCTATCTACATCTATATCTCTATCTCTATCTATCTATCTATCTATCTATCTATCTATCTATCTATCTATCTATCTATCTATCTATTTATCTATTGCATTTAAAAATGCATGCACATAAAAATGCAGGAATATCAAAATACAGACACCAAAATACTAACAGTTCATAATTTAGACACATCAAAATACTGGGAAAAAAACTCAAACCCCACAAGAACACAACTGCAAACACTCTACTTTTCAGATCATTTTTACATTTAAATACAATAAATTAAAACAGACAAAAAAACATAAACCATTACAATATCAGATGGCATGAATTGTCTGAATAGTAGTAGTATTATGGAGAGGGATGTTTTTAAGGTAATGTGCAGGGTTAGGTTTGGGGAAGGGTTAGAGTTAGCATAAATTAGTGCAACCAACTGCTTTTCTAACAAAAGAACTGTACCTCAAGAAGACAAGCTTCAGCATGTTTTTTTTTTAAATGCAAAGAAACATAATAGATTGTTTTTAAGATTTTTTTCTTCCAGCTCTTGCATTGTCACGAATGCTTTCTCCACAGGTCACATGCCGGAAGACGAACCCAAAACTGATATTTGGCTCAAACAGTGAAACTTCCATAGGAAAAACTTCCACAGCCAAAGTGTCCAAACAAAGACTCTTGATTAAGACTAGAACCAGAAACACAGATGTACTTGACTCAATGGTAATTTGTACTATTTCATTGCAAGAAATATGAGTAAAAACCGTTATTATTTTAAGTACACTTCCACATATCTTACACTTTATAAGTATTGAGTGATACAATGCCATTTACTTCCAACACCATTAAAAGTCTCTGCTGAATCTTTCAAAAGTGATGCATACTATCACATGGCTTATGGACATGGTTATGTCAGAGAATAATTGAATTTCAAAGTACATCTCTAGGTGAACTGGCAATAAATAGAAGGCTTCAGTATTGAGTTTGGCCAGTCAATGATTGCTGCTGATGACATCTTCTAAGGGTACATATTGCACTCTAATCTCCTCTTTCTTAATACAGTCATTGGCAGTGGATCCCTGCAGAAAAGGTACATGATGAATGAGCCTGCACTACCCTAACTTCCTCAGTAGTAAACCAAATGGTTTGACTCTAAATGAAATAAAAGGAGGATTGCAGAATGGGCCCAAAATCCAGCCTGCCATAATCTCTTTATTCAGCAGCCTCTACCTAATGTCCTCCTTGCCCATAATCGAATTCAAATTCTTATACATTTTGAATAAAGGGATAGAGAAAACAAAGAAACACCTCTCAAAATCTTTTGCTTTGACTGAAGGTTCAGGTGAGAATTCAACAAACTGGATAGCATGTTGACCTTGATAGGAGAATGCCCTATAAGGATGTTTGAACCAATACTATCATTAGCCATACTTGACAAAAGAAAGTAGAGCCTGTGCCAAACCAGCTAGAAATCAGCTTAGAATACCAATATCCACTGCTTCCTAAATGATGAGTAGGCCTGCACTAGAGGTATTGCTTGGCTACCTGACCATCTTGCAAATATCTTTAGATCTTTTATTCTTGTTATAAGAATCTGCTAGCCCTGAGTAGACATTAAGAAACACAGTACCTGCTCATGTAAATGGCTTGAGGTACCAATCCTCAATTCTAAAGATGTGATTAGGTTGTCACTTTGTAATCCAGTGAATTAACTCCAAGAACTTTAAGCCCCCATAGCCTACCCACCAGGGAAACACAAGGCAACACGTGAAACAATCCTTTTAGAAAAGACGTAAACTGGAAACCTATAGTGACTATAAATGTTCTATCATCCACACATAGAGAAAAAAATCCTCCCTGACAAGAAATCAAACTCCACTCCTCTCACATTAGAGGCATAAATGCTACCATTGTAGTCAAACAAGACATTTAACTGACTTAGCATACCTACATGCTATTCCCCCTTTCACCGGAATTCAATGTAACTCAAACGGTCTTGAGTGAGTTCCCCTTTTTCTTTCATGTTGCTTTTAGTTTTAGATTCCATTAGGTAGGGAACCCCTACCCCAATATTTCACATTATGAATGAAATGCCCTGCACTCCCCTTCCCTCCTAGTTTTTTAAATTTAATTTTTTTAAAACATGAGTGGAACTGTTCATGAGGATACCACTTCACATGAATGTCAGTTGTAATTAAACCCCCACATAATGTATCAGGGGCACCTGTCTTGCACTGATTGATTAGATTCCTGGCAAAGTCATTAAAGGAGAAATTATTTATTTTATTTTTATTTAACATTTTTTTTGCCAGGATAGTCCGACTGGAAAACAAGTGTCTGTTTTCAGCGGAGTCCTGGGGAGAAAACTCCATAAGTTTACAGAGAAAAGAAAAATTTACAAAAGAGACATTACAGAGTAGTAGCATACAGATTGTAGACTTTACAGCCATTAGTATACAATAAGAGGATATTCCTCCTTTTAGTTGAATATACAAGTGTACAAAATATACAATGAAAGTAGATAAAAACCTGGTAGAGCATTGCAAGATAATACACAATTGAATAAGAGTATATAAATGTTTAAGTTTCCATATATACATTCAAGCAAATATACATATATGTATACACACACACACACACACACACACACACACACATACACACACACCAACACACATGTACATACACTCATATTGCTTTCACATGTATAGGTATAGTTAGACTGTGTTGTTTGTGTTGTCCAGGACAGAAGGGGTATAGAAATAGTGAGTGGATGAGGCTTCAGGGGGTCAATTACAGTTGCATAGATGGTTGGTGAAGAGATATGTTTTAAGTAGGCCTTTGAAGGAGGGTGTGGGGTTTTGCAGTCTTTGTAGTTTTTGTAGTTTTGCACCAGAAAGGCTGCTCTGCTGAAGGGACAACAGTTTCTACAGAGCCAAGGTTTAAATACTCACTCGAGCGGGAGACATGCCCTAGACTGCTGCTCACACACTCAGGACAAAACATTTTGTAGGCAAAAAATATTAATAGTGCAACACTAATACATGGCTTCCAGCCAAACGTTGTACCACTTCGACAATGATTTAGGTCAGTTGAATGATCTTGGTTCTGGGCTGAGAGCATGAGGAGGAACTATTGTAAAATCAAGTGCATCAGTTGAAAAACAATGCAATTTTAAACCCCAATTGATAGCCACAGAACGCCTCTTTAAGTAATATAAGGAGTCATTCAGCTGTAGAAAAATAAAGCAAAAGTTAGTCTGTAATAATCTTATCAGGCTCTTTTATCCTTCAGAGAAAATAAATATAGTGCCCATACTAGGTGGTAATTGAAAATGTTACACAAAAACAAATTTCTTCTTAAATTTATAGCTCAATGGTCTTCCTGTATGACATTATTGTTTATTATACAATGACTGTCCATTAATATTCAAAAATGAGCATGCTGATTGGCCAACCCAACCAGCATGCCCATTGTAAATCCAAGAGTCTATACTAATGGAAAAAGGTCTGGTCACCCGGACTTTTTCTATTAGTATATCTCCTGGGTTTTTTTTTATTTTTTTTTTTTTTTGCTCTGCAGAGGTAGCACTGGAGAAAGGAAGATTTAAAAAAGAAAGCAATGGAGACCTTCCTTTCAACGGACAAAGGAAGATCTCCGTTGCTTTTTTTTAAGATATCTCAGTATGTTATATGAGTTTTCAACTCGTATAACATAGCGAAATATCTTAAAAAAAGCAATGAAGCTCTTCCTTTCTCCATTGCTACCTCTGCACAGCACTGATGTACTGCATAAGCATGGGAACACAAGTCCCTTATGTATGCGCAGTACATCAGAAATGCCCAAGCATACCGAAAACCTGTGGAGGCATTATGCAATGACTTTATTTAAGAAAAGTAAGTCATTTTTTTTCTTAAATAATGTCATTGTATAAAAGCAATAACCCACAGGTGGGTATGGGCAATGTTGGATTTACCCAAGGTTGGCTTTGTTTGGTCACTCTGGCGGGTTATTGCTTAATTACTTATTTTTAACTGAAGTGTGACAAATGTAGCTATTGTCATAATACAGAAGTAACTGAGCTTCTGAATTCAATTCTGTGCATAAATGCAAGGAAAATATCAAAAAAACTGATTCCAGCTAAAATATGTTTATGAAATGGTATTCCTAATATTAGGTTATTTTATTTCAATGAACCAGTCATCTATTAATGAAGTAAATGTTTGAGCTTTGAAGAGATCACATTGATACAGTGTCAGGCAGCTGTGGTGACAAGAACAGTTTGAGAAAAAATAATATTAGTAGAAAGCCTAACAGCTGCATGTAAACAAAACAGAAACTTGTAAAACATGTGATTCACAGCATAACATTTATAATTATGATAAGCTGGGTAACACAATTCCAAGACATTTGCTATATTTCTTCCTATAGGCAACCATTTATTTATGCATTTAATCCCATTTGATGGCTAGGAATAATGTGACTGAGCTAAAAATCTCATTTTTAGCAATGGCCCCAGAAGAAAAGCTCCAAAGTTATAGGACAGAGGTTACAAAAATCCAACTGTACAGATACATTCTGTCGTGCATATACAAAACAATTACAAAATAATATGTACATAAACAGAACATATTTCGATGCATATAATATAGAAAATACAAGCCAGCCCACCAAGTGGATAAAAATGCTCACTTCAGTACAGAAATGTCTTGTACACGTGGCCACAATGTATTCAGTAGTTCAAAGATTATGTGTGGAGAAGTGAAAAAGATTCTCTTGCTTGGTCTGGAAGCAGTAGATTAGATTAAGTGAGAGCCAGCCATCTGTTACAGATTCATAACACATTAGGCTGGAGACATGGATAGTTTGTACAGTGCAAGCCTTGCTCTTAACCTTCTATCAAGACTCTCTTCAACTCCATTTGTGATGATGACTTGTGTCATTACCATTCTATTTAGGAACTAATTTTATGAGCTCATTTTTGTATTTATTGGTTCATATGATAACATGTTCTGTTCCACGTGGACTATGCTCTGATGGAATAGTTTAGTTAGGTGTCTGGAGACTCAAACTTGCCAGTGTTATCTTGGTAAGTGCAGATCTCTTGAAAGTGCTGTAAAAGCATGATATAGTACCTTCTAATGCAGTGTTCACTCAAGCTAGGATTACTGTACTTAACTCCTCCGAGTCCAGATTTCTAAATATAATTTCAGAAAGTTAATTCCACTTCTGACTTCCTGAGAAATGTCTGCACATTCACAGGATTATTAAGCTATATGTCTATATTAACTGAACATTGCATAATGCACTGTTGTTCATGAGATCTTTGAATTTTATTTAAAACATGTGGATAGAAAAAAAGATGAACAAAACAGACAGATGGGAATGCATCCAGGAAAAAAGAGCCAAATGAAAACCAAGCTGCCTAAAAGGAAAGTATTATCTTTATTCATTTACACTTAGTTGACTGAGTCAGTCATCTTGGGCAGAACTGGTTACTCAAAAGGACCTAGCATTTAGCATACGTCATGCCTTCCTAGCAAAAATATACTGTAAAACCAATAATATCAATGCTAATTGCCTTGAATTAATAAAGTATGACCTTTATTTACTAGTACTACATTAATAAAATCAATAAATTACTGGGATCATTTATTGCAGTATGATTCTGAATAGCAAACATAAATGCATTAATAAATGAAGACATGCATTCGTACACTACCAGCAAATAATGACTATTAATTTATCTAATGCAGTACTATGGCTCGGGCACGGATCTGTGTTCATGCTGTTAGGGAGTGAATTTAATACCTCAGAAGAGTTGCTGATTGAGCATGAGTGCAGTAATGGCATTCATTTAAGGAGACTCAGTGGATTCCTTGGATACTTAAAGGGATTTGTTTAGTTGTTTGCAGAATGAGTGCATGTTTGAAAATCTAACAGGAGTTAGTATAAACTCCTTGCTTTGCTACAGTCACAGAAGGGCTTTTTTTTTCAGCTTCAAAGAGTTATTTTCATCTTCAGTGTCATCTTCAATGAAGAGCACCATTGAATAGATTGCCCAAGGTGCCCCCTAACTCAGCTACAACTCTGACCTAATGTGCCTTGTTGTGGTATCCAGTACCCCAGCTATATCCAACATGCCTCAGAGCTCTTCACTTCCCTCTCCTCTAATGATCTCTTGAATGACTCTGTGATTTTCCTTTGCACTACATATTCTAAGAAATAGTTCATCTTACCCTTTTATGCACTTGCCCCTCTCCATGAAGAAGTATTTCATAATACTCAGGATTAAAATTGCCCCCTTACAGTTGCTAGTTATACTTTTTGCTCCACCTTTGCCTTTATATCAGCTGATTTCCTAAAAAACTAAATCAGTGTCCTCTGTGTACTGGTATGTAAGTTTTTTCCTCCTTGGTCTCAAATGAATATAACCTAAGGCTGTCTAACTTCTTATCATATGTCATTTTTTGCTGATCTAACAGTCTTATTAACCTTCCTTTTACAGTGTCTCTGTCTGATTACAGTTCTCTTCCTGTGCAGACTATTGACCTTGAAATAATGTTCTTGTGCAGTGTTTAATTGGTATATTGTAAACAGGCAGGATCTTTTCCTATCCATAGAGTGTTTCCACTTTACAGTATGGCCCAGCATCATGAGTCTTGGCTGAATACTTTTCCCTTTATTCACAAATACTAATTGCCAGTTTGACTATGATGTCAAAAACGTTATTCCAGATAACAGTCTGTAATTCACTTGCTTAGCTTATATCTTATTTCCAGGCTATTACATCTCAGAAGAACCACTGTATATTTGTCAGTATTACATCTCAGAAGCAATGCTCATCTTAGTTTATTGCTCTCTTTGAATCATTTTAGGCTGGCCTTCCATCATATATTGTTACTCATTGTTTACAGATGGATAATCCTGTTCCCAGTGCTCATTGGATTATCTGACATAGACACAAAAATTACCAGGTCCCAGCAATAGTCCTAGCAGTATACCACAAAATAACTACTTTTCCTTTGACAGTTTCCCACCCAGGATCATTCTCTGTCTCTACTAACTTCCAGCCATGTTTTCAACCATTTATACAGTTTTCCCCTTTCCTATCCAATAGGCTTACCAGTAGCATTATTTGCAGTTTTAAGTTGTATGTCTTGCAGAAATTCAGATAGATTATATTTATGAGTACCCATGTCAGCCTTCTCTTGCACTTAGCTGTAAAACCTAATATGGTTAGCAGGGCAGGATGTTTTTTGAGCTGTTAATGCATAAAGGATGCATGACAACTATTATTTTGATGATTTTTGTCTTCCAAGAAGTTAGTGTTTCCATGTGGATCTCACCTATCACCTTAATCAGTAACATCATGCTAATTTGCCTGTAATTTCTGGTACACTTGTCTTTGCTTTTGGTGTGGGTGCAACTATGGTTTTCATTCTTAGCTTATCATTCAATGATCTCTTAAACACCCCCATTAGTAAATCCAACAGTAACTCATAAAGATGCTTCAGTGTCTTTGGGATAGCCCACTGAGCCACTGTGTCTGTTCTTTTGGTAACACCAATAGATCCTTCCTACCTTTCCTTGTGGTCTCCTTCATCCTATTATTCATTTATGTTCTGATATGCAATTTATGAGATTCATTGTCCCATGGGAATTTTTAGATGTGCACAGCAGCCAGTAGGAATAAGGCAGTGAACTAATCCTGAACTGATTGTAGGATACCCCCCACACACACACACACACACACACACACACACACACACACACACACATACACATACACGCATGCACACACAAGCAAATATTTTAACTTAATTGTCAGGCCCATTTCTGTAGATTTGCTAGACAGTACAAAGCACGCAAAACAGACTATAATGTGTACTGCCACACAAAAAAAGTGGAATTTTCTGTGTGTGTATGTGTGTGTGTGTGTGTGTGTGTGTGTGTGTGTGTGTGTGTGTGTGTGTGTGTGTGTGTGTGTTTGGTGGGTATATATTGAATCATCAAGATAATTATATATTGTGTTTCAATATATCAGTCATAAGCCTTTAGAAAAGCACCCAACCATACAACCTAGCAAACCTGTAAAGATCAATAGTTTTGCAGAAGGGGAAGTCCTTCTGCATCTCCCACATCCTGGGTTTTGCTGAAAATTTGAGGACTTGCTCATCATAGTGTGATCTCCCACATTATGATGATTATAGCAATAACCCACGCCTGGGTGTGAGTAATGCTGAATTTACCCAGGGTTGGTGTGGTTTGGTCACGAGGGCGAAGCCCGAGTGGCCAAACAAAGCCAACCGTGGGTAAACCCAGCATTACCCACACCCAGAAGTGGGTTATTGCTATTATACAATGACATTATTTAAGAAAAAAAAATTACTTTTCTTAAATAATGGCATTGTATAATGCCTCTTTGCTGCCCTTCTGCAGCTGTCTGGTATTCTGCGGCAGTTCTGATGTACTGCGCATGCGTATGCCTATGCAGTACATCAGAGCTGTGGGCAAAAGCAATGGAAAAAGCAAGCTCTCCGTTGCTTTTTACAAACTATTTCGCTATGGTAAATGGGTTTAATATAGCAAGACAGTTTTTAAAAAAGTAACGAAGAATCTCCGTTGCTTTTTTTAAAGCTGTCTCGCTATGTTAAACCCATTTAACATAGCGAGACAGTTTTGAAAAAAGCAACGGAGAAAGCAAGATCTCCATTGCTTTTTACAAACAGTCTCGCTATGTTAAACTCGTTTAACATAGTGAGACAGTGTGAAGCAATGGAGATCTTGTGTTCTCCATTGCTGTAAAAAAAAGAGTTATAGTAATGGAAAAAGTCCAGGTGACCGGACCTTTTTCCATTACTATAACTCTGATTTACAACGTGCACACTGACTAATCAGCATGCACGTTTTTGAATATTAATGGGGGGTCGTTGTATAATATGCTATTTTCTATGCTACAACTTTCCAAACAGCATGCTGATTATGCTTATCAGATGTTGCGGCTTGATTTAAGGTGAGGTGCTGCTATAACAAGCTGCATTAGCAGTCACATTTCAGTGGCAACATGCTCACTGTGCTGGGAGGTCATGTACACGATGTACATGATGCACTCATACACAGACACTGCAAAGCTCCTAGGCCTACCTCTCCCTGCTAGCAATACTTTGCATTGTACAGCCATTCTGCCCAACATTGCTTATCATATGGTGTCTCTTACATGTGACCATGCACACAAGGCTACCGTTCCTTCCATGTTTTGAACTGCAGAGTAGGCATGGCCTCTTCATGTGCTGATTTCAGCTGGAGTCTCACTTAGGGAACACAGGAAAGTAAAATCTTCCTTCATGGGTTATACAGGAGTATAAAGAGAGCCTGCTTGGTCAGTATGATGGCCTACTCTACAAGTCTGATGTGTGACTCCAGTTTGCCAAGGCAGAGAGTAATGCCACTAGAATTACTCACGCTGGCAAGTAGTGCAAGTCCAAGTTCCATGATGTGAAGTGGTGGTACCTGGGCCAGCCACATCAATGGATGTCAGAGGTTAGCTGGAGAGAGAGAGAGAGAGAGAGAAAGCCTTCTATACTAAGCATTCTGCACCTGGTTAGTGCTGCCCATTCTATCAGCTGCTGCTGCTGTAACTGCTGTACTAATCACTGCCTATTTATGTTTTACAGTGGCTGGGAAGATAAAACTGAGCAAGGAGGCCTGACTAGGGATTGACAAGGTGAGGGGGTGGTAAATGTTACTTACAATTGTTAGTACTGTAACATTTCAAGATATTGTCATAGAGATGAACTAATCAGTTTGTTGAATTTGTTTCTCAAATTTTTTTCCTCAGGGTCAGCTGTGGTGGAGCTGGTGGTAAGCAGCAACCATCATAATCTGTAATGGTCAGTGGTGCCTCCTAATGGGTCAACAGCAGTCCAAAGGCCTACATGTCTGTCACCTATGAAAGGTGATTGAAGGCTTCATTGGTGGTTTTCATGGTTACCTCTTGGGAAGGGGGATGGAGGCTTATCCTCTGAGAGTGGACCATAAGGTCCTGCTGGCTCTCCCATCAGTAAGTGTGGTGGCTGATGATGACTGAGGTGGTTAGGTAGCTGGGCACCTGCAATAACACCCTGGAGTGTCTACTTGTGTGACTGACAGAGTCTTCTACACATGATATTGTAATGAGGATGACAGCCATTACTGCAAGTACCCTTGTGTGAGTCAGTCATGCTGTCTGTACCCCTTCCTATCCACAGCATGGTATCCCCTTTCCTTTTTTGTCACACCTTATACCCTTCTGGTAGTCCAATCCTCTCCATCTCCAGTTGCCTACCCTCTTCTAATTAATCCATATAAAATCACCCAAAATCAATTAATTTCATGGTTTTAAAGGCAATATTTCACTAACTGTAATAGCCACTTTTTGATAGCAAAACCTAACTTTAATTACAATGCTTAAAATGAACTAGCACCTTAGCTTATTTGCCTTCACAGTGTTTTAAATCACCTTGTGAAGGGAAGCAAGTTGAGTTACTTGCTCCTTTTAAGCAGTGTGATAAAATTCCACACTCTGTCAGTCTGTGTTTCTCCACTGTTCATAGGTTCATAGGTAGGTACTAGGCTATCTGCCCGAAAGCATTTATACACCTAGCCAGAATGTGTTGGCTTTCGCCACACCCTAGATTAGCTCCCTGTGCCTCTGTCTAGCAGAGCCACTGAAGTGATCCCTGGGGTAAACTTTCTGTTTCCCATCCACTCGTCAAGGTTTCTCTTGAAGAGTGCTAGTGAGGAGCTCTGCCTAATGTAGATTGGAATCTTGTTCCAAAGCATGGGAAGTCTCTGGGACAGGACTCTATCCCTCCAGAACAAGGTTTAAGATCCCTAGAGCATGTGGCTCAAGGGGATAATGTTTTCTTTAGGTGGAGCATGTCCATCAATTCTGGGTTGGACGTGGTCTTATATGTCAGGCAGAGATCACCTCTGAGAAGGTGGTATGCAAAGTTTTTTCAGTCGAGTTGCATAGGGCATCTGTTTGAGGCCAGTGATCCTCTTAGTGAGGTACCTCTGTGGTCTTTACAGCTGTTGCAGGTATCTTGTAAGGTACATCCCAAATGGGGCATTGTACTCTATGATGGGACTAATGAGTGATGAGTAGAGGGACACAATGACCTCTTTTGATCTGGATGCAAACCCTTTTGTGATTAGGTGGGCCACATAGAAGGATTTTCTAACCACTTTAGCAATGTGATTATCAAAGGAGAGATTACTATCTACTTGCGTCCCTAGATCCCTTATTACATTTTCCGTATTTAGAGGACTACCATCTATGTGGTAGTTTGTGGGTACTTTGCTATTTCTAAAGGAAATAACTATGCACTTTTTGGCATTTAGCTTGAGGCCATGATTTTGACATTAGGTATCCGTTTCATTGAGACTCTTTTGGAGGATGTCTGTGTCAGTCAGTGAGTCAATTATAGCCCCTAGTTTGCAGCCAATTGTGAACTTGGTCAGCCATAGTCCTCCTGTGCTTGTCTGTACCTCTGAGAAGTATATGCCAAACGGGAGGGTTCCTAGGACTGAGCCCTGGGGAATGTCACTTGTAACCGGTTTAGAGTCAGACCTAGCTCCCGCAACTCTCACCATGTGGGTTCTGTCCGTGAGCCAATTGGCAACCCATCTTGTGCCATAGGGGTTTATTTTCAGGCTGTTGAGCTTGTCTATAATACCAGAATGGGGAATGGTGTCGAAGGCCTTTGCAAGGTCTAGGTAGGCTGTGTGTACCACCTTCCCCTTCTCTATAGCCTTGGTAATGTTCTCAAAGAAGTCCACCAGGTTAAGGAGGCATGATCTGCCCTTAACAAAGCCGAACTGGGTAGGGTCCAGTGTTTGGAGGTTCCCAATGTCTCTGTTAATGAGTTCCATGATGATGATGCACTCCATAGCCTTGGAGATCAAGCTAGTCAGGCTTATAGGGTGATAGTTCCTGGGGTCTGTTGTGGCTCCACCTTTGTGGAGCAGAATAACTGTTGCTGTGCACCACTCTATGGGTATGTAGCCTGTGGAGAGGCAGAGTTTGAACAGTGTGTTTCTGTGAGGGGTTAATTCATCTTTGAGCTCCTGTAGGATGCAGCCTGGGACACCGTCTGGTCCCATTAATGCTGTGTTTTTGGCTTTGGAGAGGGCTATTTTAACCTGAGTGTCTGTGATTTCAGGGGATCTACATTTTC
The DNA here is from genome assembly GCF_019279795.1 of Protopterus annectens. Classification (NCBI taxonomy): domain Eukaryota; kingdom Metazoa; phylum Chordata; order Ceratodontiformes; family Protopteridae; genus Protopterus; species Protopterus annectens. The sequence goes on from NC_056744.1 coordinate 812,504,303, forward strand.
TGGTTGGTTATGGGCCCTTTTGGGGGTGAGGGGGGGTGAAGTTTGCAGTGAACCTGTAGCCAGGATGTTGGCAATATTGGTTGGTTCAGTGTATTTTGTGCCATTCTGCACCAACTCTGAGCAGATCTGAGCATTGCCACTTAGATTCTTGACATAGCTAAAGAATGCCTTGTGGTTATCTTTGGAGTCCCTGGCAAGTTTTCTTTCAAAGCTCACCTTGGACGATTTTATGAGGGATTGTAGTTTCCTCCTGATACTGATCAGGGATGTCTTCCTTTCTTGGGATTTTACTCTTTTCTGTACTAGTTTCCTCCTTCTATTGTATATTCTATTGCTTGTTTATGGCAGGGGTCCACCAGACTGGTTTCCTTTTCTTGGAGGAGTGAGTCCTGGCTTTGCTTGGGATAGCACAATCCATGCATTCTTGTAGGTGCCCATAGAATGCATTAGTAAAGGATTTTGCATCTTGGATAGCGTTATCCTTTATCATGGGGGCATTGAAACTTTCCACCTCCGTCTTAAGCAACGTGAAGTTTGGTTTTGAAAAGTTTTTCACAGTGGTTTCCTTGTCCGTGGGTGGGGGCGGAATGTGGATATCCAAAGTGATTTGTTTATGGTCAGATCTAACCAGCGAGGGGTTGACCTCTGGTGTGGAACACCGGTCACCCATGTTGGTGATGACCAGGTCCAATATGTTGTCACCTCCGGTGGGAGTGTTGACCAGTTGTTCCAGGGCATTTGCGTTTATAAATTCTAAGAAATGTTGGGCAAGGGAGTTAGTACTTGAGTAGTTCTCCCAGTTAATGTTTGGGTAGTTGAAATCACCCAATATTAGGGTGTTTGGTAGGACCTTTGTGTTACCCAGTGTTTCCAGAAATGTGGAATGGGGGTCCTGGGACATGGTGGGTGATCTGTAGCAAGCTACAATTTGAATTTTAGTTTTGCCCATTGTTAGTTGCACGTGGATAATCTCTGAAGCGTTGTGCTGTGCCACTAACCTAGAGGTGTGAGTATCCTTGATGAATATGGATACTCCCCCACCTTTTGTATTTCGGTCCGGGTTCTGTGGCCGAAATGTATGGTATGATTTGTAGCCTGGTAGTACTAAGGTGGTCTCTGGAGCCTTAAACCAGGTTTCTGTTACTGCACATATATCGATTTTCTCCATACTGAGGAGTGCCTCGAGTGCATGCATTTTGAGGTTTAGACTTCTGGCATTGAGTAGTATTACCCTCAGATTTTTGTTACTTGTGCTATTTATGGTGGTGGGTTTGTCTTTTGAGCCTTGCCTAAAAAAGGCAATATGGGGGTGGCAAAAGCCTTGGCCAGTATATGAAAACCTAAGGGTGACAGGTGCAAGTCGTCTGTAGCCCCCTCTCTTCATTCAGCTCCTCTCATTTCTTCTCAGTCTCTGCCTGCATTAAATGTTTATCTGCCCCTACTTCTTTCCCTGTAGCCTTCTTTTTCCATGCACAGTCTCTTTGCTACCTGTGTATGGCTTTAAGAAAATCAAAAGGCACCTGTCCCACAAAAAAAGTGTCATTTTTTACCCCCACCTATTTTCCCTTCAGGTTGGCCTTCTGTGTCTGTTATTCTGCCTGATATTCCCCATTTTTGACTTTACTATATTCCCCTTTCTCTCACTCATATGATGGCACAACTTAAAACTTAGCTTTGCTGGCCCTTGTAGAGGCTGCTCTCTATGCCCGAGTTGCAACGATGATGCACTTCATTGTGCATCTGAAGAGCACTAGCTGTATTGAACAAAAAGGGGTAGTAGTTATCATATCTCTGAATTGTACAGATTTTCGCAGAATGTCCACATTTTTGCCTTGTATTTTTGGTCCGTTTCTCATAAAATTGTGGTTTGGAAGTCATTGGCAAATTGTTGAGGGTTGAAGTCAGAACATAATGACATACATTTGAGTTTCAGACTTCACACCCTCCAGGAAATTCGTGCTAATGCAAAACCTGTAATTCTATCAATTTTCTAAGTTTATAAGAGCAGCATTTAAAAAGTGTCCCTATTTTTGGGCCTTTGTCTCCCATTATTGATGGCTATATCCAGAGTTCTTGCTCTTAGAGGTTGAGAGGTATGGTAGTTATACCAAGGAATTTTGCCTGTAAATGAAAAATAAGAGATGTTATTTCACAAGATGGCTCTAAACAGTTCATTCTTTTGAGGGGGTATAGTAATGTTCTTTCTAATTAACCTTAGTAATCAGTTTGGCAGCTCTGTTATTTACACATTGTCATTTGCTCAAAAAGAGTTGACAGTAAGTTCATAGAAAGAACAGACCAATAAAGGAGAAAGAAGTCAAGAAATTAGAAGAATATTTACTAACATAAGCTTGGTTTCATCAACTAGGAAATGTTTTATTCTCTACTTGTATCCAAGTAACTGCTTGACAGGAGAAAATAATTTTCTTGGGTGGCAAAAGCCAGGGAACCTTTTTGGCTAGGCTTATATAGGCCCCAGGGCCGATAGCCTAGTACCTACCTATGAACCTATGTACCTATATCAGTTTTAAGTTACAGAATTCACATGCACTTCTCATCATTGTAATGATCAATCCAAAATATTTAGAAGGTGAAACAAGTATTTTTGAATTATCATTTTATCTAAAGACTAGCCAAGGGACAGGCCTCTCTATTCTACTATCAAACAAAGGAGTTAGTAGAGGTGCATGTTGCTTATAACTTGCCTATTGCCCACTTGCCACTTCTTCCATACTGCTATCAATGGAACAAAGTAATATAGCAATAACCAACTCCTGGGTGTGGTATATTGAAGATTTACCCATGGTTGGTATGGTTTAATCATTAAGGTGAAGCCTAAGGGATTATACATAGGAAACTGTTGGTAAATCTTCAATATATCACACCCAAGAGTTGGTTATTGCTATTATACAATGACATTATTTAAGAAAAAAATACTTAGTTTGATTAAATAATGTTTTCTTAAATAATGTTTTTGTATAATGGTGCCATGGTGTTCTTCTGTGTTTCTTCTGTATCCTGTGGCTTTGTTGATGTACTGCACGTGCATATGGGACTTACATTCCCATGCTTATGTAGTACATCAGTGCTTTGTAACACAAGCAATGGAGATGGCAAGATCTCTGTTGCTTTTTTTTTAAAGAGACTTTGAAATCCAGACAGTTTATAGGTACTGGAGAAGGCAACAATACAAGGAAAACCAGGTATATTTCTTTTGCTTTGCGTAACGTACCTGATTTTCCTCGAATTTTTACTGACCTCCATATGTTCCTCTCGTCATCTTACTTCAAGAAAACTGGAAAGCCTTGGCATGTATTAATATAATAAAGACTGGGCAACCAGACTTTTTTCTGTTGGTATATGTTCAATTTACAACAGGCACACTGGTTGGGCTGACAATCAGGGCATTTATATGGACTGATTTCGGACATTCATCGGGAATGCAGAGGGATATTGGGACCGATAGTGATGGGAAGAGGGTTCTGTTAGAACACGGATGACTCTCTTACAGAATTGCTGTTTCTCTTCAACAGCCAGATTACCTCAGGTTAGAGCTATTTGTTTAAGCTGTTATCTGCATATTTCACAGATGAGTAGTCAGGTCAGGAGTTGTGGGAACCAAGAGGTCAGGTTTTGCTGGTAAAGGTGCTGCTGCTTTACATTGTTATAGTTATTTGGCCAGTTGCAAGGATAGGATTAGATGTCTCTGGGTAATTTCTTTCATTGAGTTCATCTGTCACTATACCAACAATTTATATCTTCTAAAGCTTACAATGTGATTTTCATTGGCAGTATGTCTCCTGAATAAAACAAAGGTCTATTACAAATAGTAGTATAGTGCTTGTTTAATTATTTATTGACTTTTGTTTACCAGGAAAGTCTGACTGGATAATAAATGTCCATTTTCAGTGGAGGCCCAGGGAGAAAAGCTCCAGAGTTAGACAAAATCAAATAAAACAGTAGTGTAGATAAAAATAAAAAAATAAAATATATATATATATATATATATATATATATATATATATATATATATATATAATTTAACAGTGGAATACATAGGATATAATAAAGCATAAGGAGACATTGTTGATATAATAAAAAATAAAAAAATGACAATTAAATATGACAATCAGTGTATAAAAAGTATTAGAAGTATGGTATATTATGCTATGACATAAACAAATCATCATAAAAAAAGATGTAAGTCCCCCTGTAAGAATGAGGAGGGCAGGTGTTGAAAGGTGTAGACAGATAGTATGATGAGCAGTTAGTAAGAATGTGAAACATTCGTTGATTTAGATCATATAGGTGAGCTGCATGGGCATAGCCATGAGTTAGTGAGAGAGGATTTAAATACATAGAGGTTAGATACAGTTCTGATTGAATTTGACAATTCCATAGTTGGGATATGTAGTGGGAGTAAAAAGTCCCATACTTTTTTTGGTTTATAGATTTCAAGCAGGTTTTTGTCTGGAGAGTACAGAGGGTAATATGCGATATAGTGATGAAGTACTGAGGATATAGAAGGTCAAGTATTTAAATAGTATTTTAAGGGTAAGAAGAAGTTGTGTATGGGCTAGTTGATGTGGATGTTCTAACCGAGACCACATAATGCAGATCAATGATGAGTTTTATGTGTGTCAGGTTACATGCAAATCTAGCTCTTGTTTTATAGTACTGGTCCAGAAGTGATTTAAGGGAGATCTGGATGTTGCTCAAAATAGGTGAGCCATAGAGAAGAGATGGTAAAAGATAAGAGTTAGCTGATATGATTCAACTAAGAGTAAGGATTTTTTTTGCTATATATAGGCGATCTAGCTTTAGATGAGTTTTTTATACAGTTTTGTATGTGAATATTGAATTTTAAGTTATCATCTATGGTGACTGCAAGAAATTTGTTATGGATAACTACTTCAATAGCTGCATTGTTTATTATTTAGAGAGGTAATATGGAAACTACTTTTAGCATTGGCATGGGACTGGTTTAGTCTTTTTGGGATTATGTAAAAGTTAAGTAAAATATCCAAAGGCTTGAGAGGAATGGAACAGTCCAACGTATCTTGAATCAAAATTGACTTTAATAAAGAACAAATAAAAAGTAGAACATTACATCAAGTGCTTTCGCCTGGAGTCATACCAGGCTTTATCAAGATAAACCATCATTAAAAATTCAGTGCTTAAGTACCTTCTAGTCCAAATCATGTGACTAGAACTCCAATTAATAAAATATGCTAATTAGACATTGAAACTAGCAAACTACCAGGTTGTGTTAGAGACTTAAAAAGTTGTTTTACAATGCTGTCAAAGTTAAAACAAATACATCAACATAACTAAACTACAAGCCAAACTTGTAATATCTTAAGGCAACATTAAAAACTTATAAAAAAATCATATGTGCCTTGAGAACCATTCAAAAATTGTGGTTAAAAATTACTGCCCATTAAGCACAAAATAGGCAGTAGTTAAACAATTGTTCGAAACAAAACAATTTTTTAACTACTGCCTATTTTGTGCTTAATGGGCAGTAATTTTTAACCACAATTTTTGAATGGTTCTCAAGGCACATATGAATTTTTTATAAGTTTTTAATGTTGCCTTAAGATATTACAAGTTTGGATTGTAGTTTAGTTATGTTGATGTATTTGTTTTAACTTTGACAGCATTGTAAAACAACTTTTTAAGTCTCTAACACAACCTGGTAGTTTGCTAGTTTCAATGTCTAATTAGCATATTTTATTAATTGGAGTTCTAGTCACATGATTTGGACTAGAAGGTACTTAAGCTCTGAATTTTTAATAATGGTTTATCTTGATAAAGCCTGGTATGACTCCAGGCAAAAGTGCTTGATGTAATGTTCTACTTTTTATTTGTTCTTTATTAAAGTCAATTTTGATTCAAGATACGTTGGACTGTTCCGTTCCTTTCAAGCCTTTGGATATTTTACTTTGTTCTTGGTTTGGATCTGCTTTGTTTTGAATTATGTGAAAGTTGTTTTTGATGTAGCCACAGTTCAACTGAGTTGAAGGCAATTTGTGTTATGGATTGTAGTTGCATTGAGTTGCCAGATGAGCAGATGAGAGATCAGGGATGAGTCATCTGCATACTAAATAAGGCAAGCTTGCTGATATAGGTTGCTAATGAAACTGTTAAAGAGCAGTGGGCTGAGAATAAAGCCTTGATGAATACCTGTTTAGCTAAGAGAAAAGGAGAGAGAGAGAGAACAGAGAAGACAGCCATTTGACAGATTGCTATATTTCAGTTAGGTACTTAGAGAACCATAGAAGATTGGAAAGGCCTAGAGAGTACATTTAAGGCAGAAGTTTCTCATGTGGCACTCTATCAAAGGCTCATGAGAGATCTAGAAGAACAGACAAGATACATTTTCCTTTGTCTCTAGCCTTATTAATGGTGTCAGAAATGTTGAGGAGAGCTGTAGTGGTGCTATGGCTTGGTTAGAAGTCATGTTTTGTTGTGGGTTAGGAGATCATTTTGTAAGTGACATTAAAGGAGTTGCTTATGAATACACTTTTCCAGGATCTTAGAAAGAGGGGATAAAGATGGCAACTGGCCTAATGTTAGATATTTCAGAAGAGTTACCTCCTTTATGGAGGGAACTAATGCAGAATTTTTTTTTCCCAAAGAGCAGGGACATGGAAGTCTTGAATAGATCTGTTGATGAGAATTAAGACTGGGCATAGAACAGAGCCCTCAGCAAGCTTAAGGTACTCAGCTGGGAGATCATCAGCACAAGGAGAACAGGGTTTTAGTTTGTTTAAGAGCTGTCTAACATATATAAAGTGGAGATAGGTTGAAGATTAAAGACAGCAATGTCAGAGCTAGTAGAGTGTTTTTGGTTGATTAAATAGTCGGGGAGAGCTGCAGGTAAAAGAAGCTATGATGTTGATGAAGAAAGTGTGAAATCTGGTAGCTGTTTCTGGGGGGGGGGGATATGTCAGAATAGAAGTGTGATGAGGAAAGAGAGCGAGGCTGGAAATTTTTCTTAATTGATCTCCAGAATTTGTTTGGATTTTTTTTTTTTAGATTATTTTGTGGGTCTGTATTCACTTTGTTGGTATGGTGCAGATGGCTCTCAATATCTCATATTTGATTCAGCATGGACCATGTTTGTATGGTACACATGGCTCTTAAAATATCTAATATTCAGATCGACACTGCCAGGCTTTTTCTGAGTCTGTCTAGCAGTGGGCATGATGAGGTTAGCAAGCAGTAGGGCATTCTGCATTGGTGGAATTGTCATGTTTGGTAAAAAGGCACATATATATGCAAAGTTACAAATATATGCAAATGTTGGTGTCATGCAATTAAACTGGTCACACTGGCTTTCCACTTGGTGTTTTGTCTGGGAGTGGGTGTGAGTTCAGGGGACAAAAGGAGTTTCCTTGCAGACACATTTGTCCCTCAGCCTGGTGCCCAACAGAAGAAGAAGCATTTCAATGACAGGATCTTCATGGGTATATAAGCTGCAGTAATGTTGTGTACGTGTGAGACATGACTTGGCAGAGTGGCAGCATTGCTTTCCCTTCTACTCTTCCCTCATTTCTTGGTAAGTGTGATTGCGGTATTGCTGTAACCCCTCCTTTCCTTCCTCCCTGCCTTTACTGGGTTAGTCAGCAGTGGCATGAAGGGTTATTGATAGGTAGGCTTGGTAAAATGGTACTCTGGTATGCAACTTGGTTTGGAGACTGGGCAAGCTGACAGGTGGAGGTGATGGCTATGCATCCTATTTAGGGGTCTGTCCAGGGCATTGAGACTTCAGTTAGTAACACTCTTGAAGGTATTATGGGATACCTCACTAATGCTACCCAGTCTGGGGCTGACCAGATCACAGTGTTTTTTGATGTTAATAACACTCTTAAATGGAATTATCTGTGGTTATTGTTTGGAAGATACAGATGCATGCAAATGTTGGAGTCATGCAAATAAACTGGTCACACCAGCTTTCATGTGTCCTGGTGTTTTGTGTGGAAGTGGCTTCAGGGGACAATACGTGTGTTGTTTCCATGGAAGTAAAACAAAACTTTTAGTGCACCAGAAAATTCTAGTTGTAAATAATAAGTTTGGTGTTGGTTCTAGGCAAAATAAACTGGTATACATGATGCAGTGGGTCAGAATTTCAGTATTGTTAAGAATTTCTAGAAAATGCATTAAAACGTCTTACAGGAAATATGTTGGTGCAAAAGAAAAAAAATTTAGCCCAGCAGAAAGTAAATGCTCAAGGATGTTAAATATACGGAATTAAGATCTGTTTTGGAACACATATTTTTTTACAGTAAATGGGCTTTATAGGAATCAGAAATGTAAAATGATTTTCAGCAAAATTCTGGCACTCCAGTGACTCATTAACTCATTAGCCTGAGTGGCATGCAGTAATGTCTAATCATTGATATTGCAATGGACGTTTGATATATGTTTAAGAGAAAAGAAAATTCAAAGAAAGTAAACAGATATTTGATCTCTTAGTGAAATAGTTTTTAGTCATAAACCATTGTAAATAGTCACGTGCAGTCTTTGTTGATATTAAATTGTCTAAGTCTTTACAAGATGAAAGGATTTTTACTTATCTGTCTAGTGGCCAGTAGGATCTTGCTCAATTTAAGAGTATGCAGCCTGTTTAGCAAAAGAATAATATAGTAAAAGCACAAATGATAAGGATCAGTAGGCTTTACAAGACGATTTTGCGAAACAGCTTGATATTTTAAAAGAAAGAGGTTAAACACAGATTAGTTTGGACGAAACTGATAGTAGGATTAGAAGAGGGAGACGTGATATATATGGACCAGTGACAGGCTGTTTTGAGAATTAACTAAGTACAAGTGAAACCGATGATGGGGTTTGGTTTTAAACTATACCTTGGATGTGCTGATGATCAAAGACATAATTAGTATTAATTATCAAGTTCCTTCAGGTGATACTATAGTTAAAGGTATAGTAGGAGAAGTGAATAATATTGGAACAGATGATTTCTGAGCAAGAAAATAAAATTACATATTTACAAGGTTGTTGTCTGACACTGACAAACAGAAGACATGATGAAAGTAGAACAGACAAATAGATGGCTGATTTATCCACAAGCTTTCTGAACTTTCTAGACTAATGTCAATAATGAAATTCCAAAGTAAGTCTAAACTGATAACTGAAGTAACACCGCAAATGAAAAAGCAAAAGAAGAAAGTGACTTGCATTGGAATTTGAAGGACCAAATAAAAATCAGTCTCAGACTCTAATTAAAATCATGTGTTTACAAAGTAAAAAGGAAAAATTGTTACGGGAGCTACAAATGGCTAACAGTTCCCTGCGTGACCTAAAACTGAAATATTAAAATATATAAGCTGTAAAGAAATCACTAAAAGTACAACTTCAAGAGACCAAAGACGGGTATAATAATTTTATGCAGACTTACCATCAAAGCAGTGAACTAACCCAGAGTTTATAGCTTCTGATTCAGAGTCAGGCCCACTGCAATGATATTACATGGTCTGTTGGATCAACACAACTACAGACTAATGAGGCTTTCCAGGGCAGCAGCCTTTGCCAAAGATGTCATGTGTTCTCCACCCAGAAATGTCTGTGGTAAAGCATTAAAGCAGCTGCCTGACTCAGAGGATTACTTGGCTACATAAGTTATCTCAGCCCCCTCTGTTACTTACTTGGCCAAAAGTCCTCTTCACCTGTTAATTCCAGTGGGTGAGATTGTGTCAGAGTAAGTGCCAGGAAGTTAATAGGTAGGTACTGGTGCGGTGAGTTTCCATGTATGTAAGAGTATGTGGCTGCATGTATGAGTGTATACAGAGGGATAAGTGATTTCAGGTGTGCGTGTGTGTGTGTGTGTGTGTGTGTGTGTGTGTGTGTGTGTGTGTGTGTGTGTGTGTGTGTGTGTGTGTGTGTGTGTGTGTGTGTGTGTGTGTGTGTGTGTGTGTGTGTGTGTGTGTGTGTGTGTGAGAATAACTAAGAGGATGTCCCAGCCAATGTGTTGCATGGACTGTTAGAGGTGACTAATGGAAGAAAGTGCTGATTAGCACTAGCGGTAATGCCATGTGATTCAGAGAAATGCAAATTAGCCGATAATGAAGTATTTCTTTATTAAGGCTAACATGTCTCTAAATTACATTTTTCACAATTGCACAAACAATCCCCTTTGTCCATAGCTCTTACTACCCATTGTTCAGGCCTCCTCTGAAAATAGGTTCATTCCAAATTGGATTTTTCCGGTAAACAAATGTTAAATAAAAAGAAAGTCAACAGTCACTTTAACCATGAAAATTCATTGCTGTAAACAGGTCTTTGTCCAGGTCCCTTCAAGAAACACATTACACCGAATGACATTTGATGACTTTTATTAAATTCCATAAACATACATTTTAATCAATATTGATTCAGTTCAACCAAACATGATATAGGTGAAATAACATCCATGTAAAATTATCTTAGGACAGGACTGCGTAAACCTGCTCATCCTGATCAGTAAGCAATGTCTATACCTCCACTCACTTACTTATGAAGCAGTGTACCCGCTCACTTCAATTACCATTTATTGGTACTTATCAAGTATAGTACCTGCTCACTTTCATAACCATTTATTGTATTATGTCATCAATCCAATAAGCAGCTTCACCTGCTTGCTTATATACTTATCATGCAGCGTAACTGCTCACTTTCATTACCATTTATTGCATTATACCATCAACCAAATAAGCAGCTTCCTCCTCTTACTTATGTACTCAAGTAGCGTAACTGCTCACTTTCCTTTTCAAACTTATTGAATTGACCATCCAGCACCAGAGGGGGAACAGAAGAGGGCAAGCCTGCCCCTCTTCTCCACCCTGTCCAAACTAAATATAATCATATCCCCACTAATAAAAGAGGGAAGGAGGGTGGGCAGCAAGTTCACGCCAAAATGTGACTCCTATTCCAGTTACACTTGCCTATCATCCTCTAAGCCCCACCCTACCCCTACATCACTTCCTCCAAAACCTCATCCATTCCTATTTAACCCTATCATCCCCTATCCTCCCAAATCCTACTACTCTAACACCCCCCCCACCTTGAAGATGTCCCTGGACAAAATGGTCTGTTCTAAACCTCATTTGTCCAGGTCACCTTCAAGCAACACATTACACTGAATGACATTTGACAACCTTTATTAAATTCCATAAACATAAATGTTAATCAATATTCATTCATTTCAACCAAACATGATACAGGTGAAATAACATCCATGTAAAATTATTTTAGGTCAGGACTGCGTAAACCTACTCATCCTGGTCAGTAAGCAGCGTCCATACCTCCACTCACTTACTTATGAAGCAGTGTACCCACTCACTTCCATTACCATTTACTGGTACTTATCAAGCAGTGTACCCGCTCACTTTCATAACCATTTATTGCATTATACCATCAAACCAATAAGCAGCGTCACCCGCTTGCTTATATACTTATCAAGCAGCCTAACCGCTCACTTTCATTACCATTTATTGCATTATACCATCAACCAAATAAGCAGCTTCCTCCGCTTACTTATGTACTCAAGCAGCGCAACTGCTCACTTTCCTTTTCAAACTTATTAAATTGACCATCCAGCACCAGAGGAGGAACAGAAGAGGGCAAGCCTACCCCTCTTCTCAACCCACCAGCCTGACCAGGCTGTTCCCCTCTCTGCAGAACACTTCCAACAAACTAAAACCATTACAGCATCCGGCCAAACATCATTCAGTGTACCCCGTCCCCACTTTCCAAGGTGGGTAGAGATTACTCCTAAAATCCTATCACATAACAAAATAAACAGTTATCGAAACAACTAAAAACAAAACACTGACCCTTCACCTATGCTAAGATAACCTAGCACTGCACTGCACATGAGCTAAATAATCTTCACTTCATGACCAATGGCAGCTCTGCAATGACTTCAAGGGCATTATAAAAATCACAGCGTCAACTACATGCCATCATGCTACATTGCAACCCCATTTACCACCCAGTCCAGTAATAAGTAAATGAGCTCTCCTTAATGCCAGAGCAATAACAATTCTCATGACTCCCCCATCACTACCAACTAAAATAGTATCATTAAACTCCTGTTGTCTTGCAATCCCACCATCACTAACTATCTCTTACAAGGAATAAAACAGCTCAACAGTCATCATGGCATTCTAGCAACTCAATAAAACAAGCCATACTATTTTGTTATTAAACCCAATTGCATACCATCATACCAATTAGATCTCTTTAATGCAGGTGCAATATCAATCCAGACATTAAACCAACTAGCCTTTATAACATGAAATGATTAAACAACCATCATGGCTTTGTTAGCAGCCCAACCACCATCAGCCCTGTAAGTTCCATATTGGCAACTGGAAACAAACCATAATCCCCCAACACCCCCAATGAACCTCCTACACCAGCTAACACAAACACCAAAAGTAAAATAAATACTCCATGTCTCCTCAATCATCCTCCCTCACACAAGCCACCGACTCAACCCTACAGCTTATAAACCTTATCACATACATAGCCAAAGTGACAAACAGGCCAAACGACTGAAAGTAAACCCTTAATCTCGCCCTGATGTTAACCCAATACCCCCTAAAACCAGACAAGGGAAATCGCCAACTAACCTTAACAGCAGCCCTATCATAAAACCTATCATAAAACCTATCACAAACCTTCCTGTCATCCCTTCAAATATCCAGTACGAGAGTAGCACCTAACAACCATCCTTGCCCTTGCTGGCCCTTACCTTTCCGTAATGACTAACCACAGCCATAACAATTGCCACAAATACACCCCCAAACCCCACACCTATAAACGTATAATCAAAATACAAATCCCCATAACCCACCCTATCTATTTGCAGCAAGGGCTTATCAAAAGAATTAAGCCACAAACAACAAATTGATAAACTACACCAACTATTAACCCTACCAAAGTAACACACTCAAACTGGCCAAAACAAACATGTCCTACATCTGCAAGAAATCACTACTGCCCCAACTGTAATGTGCCTTAATGACCATTGAATAAAATTACCTACTACCCTACAGCCTCTCCATCACTCAAAACATCCCCAAAACAAAAACCATTACCTTTCAAGTCCATTTCCATCAGGGCATTGACTGTTACTCACTCAGCACTCCATCTGTGACCTCAATCTGCCCACCCAAGTGATCGGGACTTTCATTTAAACATGCAGCAAAACCATTCTCACTATGACGACCATCTAACATATGTAATCTATGTCTTCCCATACAAATAGATCCAATATTAAGTAACTAGCAACTTAGCAGCATGGAAGGAAAACCCGAGTACCTGGTGAAACCCACACAAATGCAAGGAGGACACGCAAAGCCCACACAACTGTCCCCCAGCCGAAAATTGACCAGAGAACCTCTAGCTGTGAAATGACAAACCACTGCACCACTGCATCCCATGATGTGTAAATAATAGAACTCTTAATCCTACCATGGATTGTACATGATCCTGTATCACAAATCAAATGAGTCATAAAACATTAATACTTATTCTAGACTAAACAAAAAGATGGTTGTGCTTCATCATCCTGGACAGTCACAAGTTTCTTCTTCTTCCGGATTACTGTGCTTGCATTTTCACCTATCCATTTCTGATTATTCACCCAATGACTGCACCACTTAATTGACACCAAAGCATGACCATCTGCAAATTCACTGTATCTCACCACTAGAACTCGGAACACCCTCATCTACAAATAAAAGGACAAAATTAAACACTCTAATAGGAATGAGAAAGCTCCACCTTATACCCACCTATTTCAAATTACAACCACAGCGTTCCAAGACCCCATCTGCAAACAAGAAAAAGACATGTAAAACATCCAAATACTTAACACATTCCAAGACATCTCCAAGAACAACCTATCCTGCCAACCTGTGAAGGAATGTACCACTGATATGCCTATGACCCTATCAAATACCCAATATTAATTTAACTACCAGTGGAATATATTAAAAGTAAACTCTACACCTGAAGGGACCTATCCCTATCCACAACCCGGGTAACTTTGCAATTCCAGACCACCAAAGCTGTTGGACATACTACACTTAAAAAATCCCAATCCCTCAGAGCCACACGCTCCAGGGATCTAAACCTTGTCATCACAATGAACAAACATGCTGGAGGGATAGGTTCCTGACCCAGAGACTCCCCAGACTCTGGCATAGACTGCCCATACATGTCAGAGCATCTCTTTGGCCCCCTTTAAAAGAACCTTGATGACTGAATGGGAGATAGGAAATTTACCCCAGAGTTCATGTCAGTCACCCTGCTAGACAGGGGTCCAGGGAAGAAAATACTATGAAAGGAAAAGTGCTTCACCCAACTGACAATGGCCCCGCCTAAACCACATCCACAATGAAACCTCTCTTTCCACCAAACATACCAAGCACTACTCTTATGGCTTATGAATTTCCAACACAACAGAATTTGCTTTAACATACACCCTCTGAAAGATTCAAAGTCCAAAACTCAAATGTACTTCACTGCCCAGTGCCTAGCTCTCAGCCTTCCATTTCCAAAATGAGAAACACTAGCATTTGAATTGTGGATCAAATAGGAAAAAATTAGTAATCCATACTAATGGCTTACTAACAACTTCAGCTAAGAAAGTCATAGGATGGTTAAAATGTTCTGGTTTTACTTCTAACAAGGATCTCTTAATGAATTAATACAAGCCGCAACAATCCCAAAGGTTTCTCATTTGTACCGTTGCTCCTGCCCATCACTCCGGCAACTTGTGGATCCCCCCCCCCCCTGCACTACCACAGTCTTCAAAGCAATCAAACCCACCTTGGGGAAAACATTCCATCCCCACATACTGCCATGCCACCATTAATGACCACAAAACACAGTCTTCTAAAGAGATAAATGCAATTAAAACATTTTTGTCAGCTGAGTAATAACTATCTGCAAAAAAGGAAAGGAAATACTTTAGCCAAATTGTTTAAAATGACACTGATACCACCTTGTTTCATTAAAGCTTAAATTCATTTTAGAGGAGTCATTCATCTACAATGGCATATATTGACCACTCTCATAAAACAAGAACCCATCTGTTAAACAGAAATAGCCTTGATATTAAAATCATTCCAGCATAACCAAAAGATTACATTTCAGTATATGCAGAAGCAATTAAATTATTAGAGCAAATTAAGTATTTATATAATATTCCAGTTATAGATCCAGTACACTATCACTTGAATGGTGTTGTATGCTATAATTGTCATTAGGAACTGCATGGCTAGCAATCAGTGTAAATTAACATTCCTGTTTTATTCTCAGATGACCAATTAATTCACAATGGAAATGTGCAGAAATTATATTTTTGGCGATCCTGAGGTAAACAGACATTTTTCTGGTATTCTGTTTCTCTCATCAAAAAATATTGTTAAAGGCTAATTTATGATTTATTTTCTAAAAAGTAATTTTGAAAAATGTATAACAATTTATTTATATATGTTTTTCAGAGCACAAATAATTTGGGAGATTAGTAAGATTGCTTAAAAACTACTAATTCATCCATTTTCCCTTACAAATTCTTGCTGTAATAAGCGTGCATGTGCAACAAGAAATATAAAACATTGTAGTTGTATAAAATGAGTGTAGCTTTTAACCAACAGTGCACTTAAAGGAAAACCAACTCAACTGCAAAATAGTGTTTTTTTTTTTTTTGATGGGTAGCAGTCTCTAGATTACTTGCAGCAATAGGTTGAGAGGTATGCCTTTACATCCTAGTGGAATACAAGTGATTGAAAGGCATGTTTCTTTCTTTTTTTTTTTTTTGAATAGCCACAGTCCAACGACCTTCCCCGCCACTGTGCATGCGTGGCAATGGTCCCATCGCCTTGCTCAGAGCCCGCAAAATCCATCCAGGGCTTCACTTGAGGAAATTACTTCAACCAAGCATGGCAACTGAGAACCTCAAACCCAAACAAAATCACCACCACCACTGACAAAATGAAAACTCTGACAGCAAACAAACAGTCCAAAACTCAACGCTTCCCCTCTCTCTCTCTTTTTTTTTACGAATCAAAATTCAAATGGGGCCAATCACCCCTGAAGTCTACAAAAAAAATCAAGGCAACCAACGAAAAGGTATACCTCCAACCATCCCTCCCAGTGAAGTGCCACCACACCCCTCCACAGCCCCATTCAAGAGCATAGCAGTCCAAAACACTGCCTATTGATTGTGCAGCTCCACATGAAATTCCATGTACAGGCACCTTGCTGGTATCAAAAATAACTGTCAACAGATTATATATGTACCACGTATCTCTGCTCTTCCAAAAGTGCACACAGTAGACCACGCGATCCATCTTATCATCTGAATCACGTCAGGGTCAACTGCCAAATTAACTGTGCACTTAAACAGCATGATGCACACTGGTCTCGACAAGAACTGCACTGATTTTGGTCAGGGAGGCAACCTGAAAAAGGTCATTGAAACAGCAAACGAGCTGTCAAAACAAAACAGCACTACACCAACTCTGTCCTAAACCAGGACCACATCCAAAGCACTTTGCACCCACAGATCTGCACACCCAGGACACGGCCTACCACAGCAAAAGTCACCAAGCGGCCCAAGCACCACGAGTCCCCCCAGATGAACCCAACACCACCAATGAGCAAGCACCAAACTAAAAGTTATCTGGGCCAGCAGAACAAACCCAGACAAAACAAAGTGCAGCTCACTCCCATAAAACTCCATGAACCGCACCACAACAACAAAACCACGACCAACAACAAAGCCAAACAAAGTGACTCACCCCATCACAAAGAAACTGATGTTTGAGGACAAAGAAATCTGAGGGTACTTTGAGTATGCTTTTGGAGTTAAAGCAAAACACAAAGCATTTATAATAGTCTTAAAAGATTATGCATTACTAATTACACTGACTATAAAGTAAAACAGAGAAAACTGGCCAGTAAATAATCTCTTCAAGAAAAATATATCTAAAAAAAAAAACACACACATCACCTTTAACCAACATACCTATGACTATACCCTATACCCTAGGCACTCACCTCCTTATGCCCACTACCAAACCAAATAACAGACCGGTCATCAGGACATGAACCTGCAGTATAGCAAGTTCACGCCAAAATGACTCCTATTCCAGTTACACTTGCCTAACATCCTCTAAGCCCCTCCTTACCCCTACATCACTTCCTCCCAAACCTCATCCATTCCTATTTAACCCTATCCTCCCAAATACTACTAGTGTAAATAATCCCCACCACCACCTTAAAGATATCCCTGGACAAAATTGTCTGTTCCAAACCTCATTTCATCAGCTGTAGTAAGGCAAAAGTTATCTTTCATTTTCTATATCAGTAGAAGCAGATAAAATTCATGATAACACAATTTGCTCTTTCACACTCATTCTGCTGCTGAATTTTTGGTGGCTGAATGCTTTACCCTTTCCTTTTGGGAATGACAAGGCAGTGACTGCAGCTTAAAGAAAAAACAGCCAAAGGTTCAATTCTTTTCCTTTGGATTTTTCTACGTAAGGAGGCAGATTTCAAAAGAACAACACAAATAAGCAATAGTTTCACTTAAGCTTTTCTTTTCATGAATGGGAATGGGAAGCTCTGAGCTAAACAACAAAAAAAATGTTTGGTTTGGACTCTGATTTAACAGTAGGATTGGTTTTGTGCCTCAGACAACCTCTTGTTGAAAACTAAATGTGCATAGTCTATATCAAGTTTGGGTAGACAGTCTTTAGACATAAAACATTAGATGAATAAAACAAAATTCCCTTACCACTGATTCGCACAGGTAAAATTAGACGTATGCCAGACTGGGAAAATGAACAGCAATTCTCTTAGATCTGAGTCAATCATATACTAGTGATATTTTTACCAAACCAATTCTAGTACAGACCAAAGGTTCTAGCAAAATGACTTAGGCCAAACAACAAACTCCATCAAGCTGAAAGCTCTATTTTTCCCTCAGAACATTTGTAGCTACATAATTTCCAGTCTGATCACTTTGTGTACACTTTTCATCAGCTATTTTTTAGATCCCCACCAGGGCTCACAAAGTGAATCTCTTTCACTCTGCAACTTCTGGCATTTTGTCTTTGGCCATATCGTTCTCCCATATCTGCTTAATAAGTAAGGGCTTGAAGGGCCAGCTAACTGCCAAACCCCATCAAATCTCAACACCCTTGAAACTTTTTAAGGAAAATATTAAGCTGCTTATGGGTCTCTTATTCCTATCAGTCTTCCTTATTTCTGTAGGTATTACCTGCCAGGCATGGATCATCATGCTATGTTACAGTACACACACACACACACACACACACACACACACACACACACACACACACACACATATATATATATATATATATATATATATATATATATATATATATATAAAACCACTACTAAATACAGAAAACTCACTCTACCGACACCCAAAATCCTGAGACCAAACACCTGAAACACTACAATATCGAAAAAACAAAACCGCGAAAATCAAACTACCGAAAACTACACACAACATACACCACACACAGACACATACACCCACCTTCCCCAAAACACAAACACACAAACATAACCTACAGACAAGTAGGGGGCAAGCCCCCCTGCACCCCCAAGTGGGGAGCAAGCCCCCCACACCCCTCTACTTAAATATTCTAACTCCAAGGTCGCACTACCCAGACAAACACATGAATACACCACCACATGCCTACATCCCCCTTGCACACTCACATCCCACTCACAACACACACTTACACATTAAACCTCTAACCAACACAGTTAAACAGAAATACTTACCTGCCCTTCCACCATACCGCAACACCAAAAGTGCGAATTTCAAACTCCCGATAGTCTGGATTTTGAAATTCGCACTTCTGGTCTTTCGGTAGTTTGGGGTTTCGGCTATATGGTCTCGAAAGATTATGCAGTGTTCCCATACAGATATATATATATATATATATATATATATATATATATATATATATGTGGGTCTACTTCATAAGATCGACAGACCATTTGATAATCAAGTAGATAGTCAGCTTTCCTTTGATAACCAAGTTGCCAAAGTGGTTAGAAAATCCTTCTATGTGACCCATCTGATCATGAAAGGGCTCGCATCAAGATCTAAGGATGTAATGGTGCCCCTCTACTCTTCCCTCATCAGACCCATTATTGAGTACAATGCACCAACTGGAATGTACCTGGCTAGACATCTCCAGCAGCTGGAGAGACCATAGAGGTACCTAACCAAGAGGATTACTGGCCTCAAACAGTTGCCATATGCAACACGATTGAAAAAGCTAAGACTGTTCTCTGTTGCATACTGCTTTCTCAGAGGCGATCTTTGTCTTATGTACAGAGCCATGTCCAACCCAGAATTGTTGAACATGCTCCATCATAGCAAAACCAAATCTACTTGAGCTACACGCTCTAGGGATATAAACCTCAACACAACAATGAATAGAACATGCTGGAGGGATAGATTCCCTTCACAGAGACTTCCCTTACTATGGAACAGGGTCCCGATCTACATAAGACAGAGCCCCTCACTATCACTCTTCAAGAGGAACCTTGATGAGTGGATGGATAACAGAACAGTCACATCGGGGATCACACCAACAGCACTACTAGATAGGGGCCAAGGGTACCAGCTGCTAGTACAAGGGTCTAAAGGGGCGGTGAATACTGCACAACATGGCTAGGCTAATATATGCCTTCGGGCAGATAGCCCAGTACCAACCTATGAACCTATCGACATTCATTTGGTCGACAGCTCATGTGATCGACAACCAGTATTCAAGGCAAAAGCTTGGGATTTGCCCCCCGTCCCCAATGTTGTGCGACCCTGGAGTTGATATATATAGTTAGGGGGGTGTGGGGGGTGAAGCCACCCACCTATTTTCTTTAAAATGTGTAGTTATGCTGTATTTTCTTGTTTTAAATGGAAATAGGTGGGGGGCTTTGCCCCTCACAAATGTGGGGCCATGCCCCCCACACCCCCTAACTATATATACCAGCTCCAGGGTCGAACAACATTGGGGAGGGGGGCAAATCCCTGTTAGGTACCTTGAATACTGGTTGTCAATCAAATGAGCTGTCGACCAAATGAATGTCGATCAAATGGTCTGTCGATCTTATGAAGTAGATCCATATATATATATATATATATATATATATATACATAGAAAAATATATAGCTCTATATTTACATGCACACACAGTCACACACAATATATATAAATGGTTCCCATTCAGAAGCCTGAAACATCATAAGCCTGAAAATCAAAATCCTGAAACCAAAAGCCTGAAAATTCAGAATCCTGAAAACTCAAAAATCTGTCCAAAATCCAAAGCCCAAAATCCTGAAACTCAAAATCCTGAAAACACAAATAATGCTAATATGTCACTATAAAGACACTAATATCTACCAACTGACCCTGACCCTAACCCTAACCCGGTCGTCATCGCATTTCACTTACCTGACCCCCTAACCCTAACTCACTTAAACTGCCACTAACCCCAATATTTGTCACTATTGCATACATGCCTAACCTAAGCCTAACCCAACTCCTTAAACAGCCCCTAACCTAACATAAAACCAACCGCATTACCTGACCCCAGCATGACCTAACACCACAGGGCTAACAATAGCAAAGCCACAATGACATCAGTATGTCTATTTTATGTTTTCAGGATTTTGAGTTTCAGGATTTTGGGCTTTTAGGATTTTGGGCTTTCAGGATTTTTGAGTTTTCGTTCTGAATTTTCAGGCTTTTGGTTTCAGGATTTTGATTTTCAGGCTTATGATGTTTCAGGCTTCTGAATGGGAACCATATAAAAATATATATATATATATATATATGTGTGTGTGTGTGTGTGTGTGTGTGTGTGTGTGTGTGTGTGTGTGTGTGTGTGTGTGTGTGTGTATATATATATATATATATGGTTCCCATTCAGAAGCCTGAAACATCATAAGCCTGAAAATCAAAATCCTGAAACCAAAAGCCTGAAAATTCAGAATCCTGAAAACTCAAAATCCTGAAAGCCCAAAATCCTGAAAGACCAAAATCCTGAAACTCAAAATCCTGAAAACACAAAATAGACATACTGATGTCATTGTGGCTTTGCTATTGTTAGAACAGACCAAATCCTATGCACGGGGGAATGCACGGTCCAAACAAGAGTTCCAATATATTTATTTTAGTACTTGAACTGTTGGTTTTCTTCAGTGTAGACAATTTTAGTCAAGTTCCTTTTTCTCATCAATTTAAATACATAGCCAATAAAAATTGAGCTCATGAATAATGAAGGTGAAATTTTAACTTAGTAGTTTTGACAATCAAATATACAGTGGGTAACACTTATAAAAGAGTCAATCCTGAACAGATGACAACCATGAATAGATGTATACAAATAATCTGACATATTGATAATACAGTGTAACATATATCTGTATAGCCATATATTTTATATTTTTGAACCAACACTAAATATTGAACAAGAATTCGTCAATAACACTGTGGTAATACAATGTACGAATACTTGTGTTAAATTTTAAATAACCCAGGCCACCTATGTCAAAATAGGTGCTATTAAATGAGCTGGATGATGGAAGCATATCCTGAGTATAGAACTATCACCAACAACAGTGAAAGTAAAACATAAAGCAAAATAAAAATTCAAAGCAATCAAACCCACCTTGGGGAAAACATTCCATCCCCACATACTGCCATGCCACCATTAATGACCACAAAACACAGTCTTCTAAAGAGATAAATGCAATTAAAACATTTTTGTCAGCTGAGTAATAACTATCTGCAAAAAAGGAAAGGAAATACTTTAGCCAAATTGTTTAAAATGACACTGATACCACCTTGTTTCATTAAAGCTTAAATTAATTTTAGAGGAGTCATTCATCTACAATGGCATATATTGACCACTCTCATAAAACAAGAACCCATCTGTTAAACAGAAATAGCCTTGATATTAAAATCATTCCAGCATAACCAAAAGATTACATTTCAGTATATGCAGAAGCAATTAAATTATTAGAGCAAATTAAGTATTTATATAATATTCCAGTTATAGATCCAGTACACTATCACTTGAATGGTGTTGTATGCTATAATTGTCATTAGGAACTGCATGGCTAGCAATCAGTGTAAATTAACATTCCTGTTTTATTCTCAGATGACCAATTAATTCACAATGGAAATGTGCAGAAATTATATTTTACGATCCTGAGGTAAACAGACATTTTTCTGGTATTCTGTTTCTCTCATCAAAAAATATTGTTAAAGGCTAATTTATGATTTATTTTCTAAAAAGTAATTTTGAAAAATGTATAACAATTTATTTATATATGTTTTTCAGAGCACAAATAATTTGGGAGATTAGTAAGATTGCTTAAAAACTACTAATTCATCCATTTTCCCTTACAAATTCTTGCTGTAATAAGCGTGCATGTGCAACAAGAAATATAAAACATTGTAGTTGTATAAAATGAGTGTAGCTTTTAACCAACAGTGCACTTAAAGGAAAACCAACTCAACTGCAAAATAGTGTTTTTTTTTTTTTGATGGGTAGCAGTCTCTAGATTACTTGCAGCAATAGGTTGAGAGGTATGCCTTTACATCCTAGTGGAATACAAGTGATTGAAAGGCATGTTTCTTTCTTTTTTTTTTTTTTTGAATAGCCACAGTCCAACGACCTTCCCCGCCACTGTGCATGCGTGGCAATGGTCCCATCGCCTTGCTCAGAGCCCGCGAAATCCATCCAGGGCTTCACTTGAGGAAATTACTTCAACCAAGCATGGCAACTGAGAACCTCAAACCCAAACAAAATCACCACCACCACTGACAAAATGAAAACTCTGACAGCAAACAAACAGTCCAAAACTCAACGCTTCCCCTCTCTCTCTCTTTTTTTTTACGAATCAAAATTCAAATGGGGCCAATCACCCCTGAAGTCTACAAAAAAAATCAAGGCAACCAACGAAAAGGTATACCTCCAACCATCCCTCCCAGTGAAGTGCCATCACACCCCTCCACAGCCCCATTCAAGAGCATAGCAGTCCAAAACACTGCCTATTGATTGTGCAGCTCCACATGAAATTCCATGTACAGGCACCTTGCTGGTATCAAAAATAACTGTCAACAGATTATATATGTACCACGTATCTCTGCTCTTCCAAAAGTGCACACAGTAGACCACGCGATCCATCTTATCATCTGAATTACGTCAGGGTCAACTGCCAAATTAACTGTGCACTTAAACAGCATGATGCACACTGGTCTCGACAAGAACTGCACTGATTTTGGTCAGGGAGGCAACCTGAAAAAGGTCATTGAAACAGCAAACGAGCTGTCAAAACAAAACAGCACTACACCAACTCTGTCCTAAACCAGGACCACATCCAAAGCACTTTGCACCCACAGATCTGCACATCCAGGACACGGCCTACCACAGCAAAAGTCACCAAGCGGCCCAAGCACCACGAGTCCCCCCAGATGAACCCAACACCACCAATGAGCAAGCACCAAACTAAAAGTTATCTGGGCCAGCAGAACAAACCCAGACAAAACAAAAGTGCAGCTCACTCCCCGCAAAAACCCCATGAACCGCACCACAACAACAAAACCACGACCAACAACAAAGCCAAACAAAGTGACTCACCCCATCACAAAGAAACTGATGTTTGAGGACAAAGAAATCTGAGGGTACTTTGAGTATGCTTTTGGAGTTAAAGCAAAACACAAAGCATTTATAATAGTCTTAAAAGATTATGCATTACTAATTATACTGACTATAAAGTAAAACAGAGAAAACTGGCCAGTAAATAATCTCTTCAAGAAAAATATATCTAAAAAAAAAAACACACACATCACCTTTAACCAACATACCTATGACTATACCCTATACCCTAGGCACTCACCTCCTTATGCCCACTACCAAACCAAATAACAGACCGGTCATCAGAACATGAACCTGCAGTATAGCAAGTTCACGCCAAAATGACTCCTATTCCAGTTACACTTGCCTAACATCCTCTAAGCCCCTCCTTACCCCTACATCACTTCCTCCCAAACCTCATCCATTCCTATTTAACCCTATCCTCCCAAATACTACTAGTGTAAATAATCCCCACCACCACCTTAAAGATATCCCTGGACAAAATTGTCTGTTCCAAACCTCATTTCATCAGCTGTAGTAAGGCAAAAGTTATCTTTCATTTTCTATATCAGTAGAAGCAGATAAAATTCATGATAACACAATTTGCTCTTTCACACTCATTCTGCTGCTGAATTTTTGGTGGTAGAATGCTTTACCCTTTCCTTTTGGGAATGACAAGGCAGTGACTGCAGCTTAAAGAAAAAACAGCCAAAGGTTCAATTCTTTTCCTTTGGATTTTTCTACGTAAGGAGGCAGATTTCAAAAGAACAACACAAATAAGCAATAGTTTCACTTATGAAGCTTTTCTTTTCATGAATGGGAATGGGA